>NC_032011.1:23207013-23208125 GCF_001865875.1 Lupinus angustifolius | reverse complement strand
ATGAGGAGTAGAATGAGGATGAGGATGAGGATAGGATGACGATGATATGATCCAGCCTAGGCCAATTTCTGATTCAGGTGGCAAGAGAGGTCAAGAGGGTCCTATTACTAGGGCCAAAGCCAAATCAAGACTCCTTAAGGTCACAAAGGACTCAATTGACCCTAGAGATTACATGGGGAAAGGGCATTTATGTCCTTAAATGTTAGATGGTAATTGTTTTTATTTTGTTGCACAAATAAGTGGGATTAATTCTCATGGGTAGTGTTAGGAGTATTTTTAAATTATTGTTAAGTATTTTATTTTCACTAAATCATGTAATATGAGGGTTGGGAATGTATTTTGTTTCCTTATAACATGATCCAATAGTGGCCAAGAAATTGAATACTAAGAAACCATGTAGGATCATTATAGTAATTAAACAAGGGGATATCAATGGCATGCCAAGTACAATATGGCGTGATGAAGAACTAAAAAGGAATGTTTCCAATCAGCCTACGAATAAAAGAAGAAGTTAGCATGGATCGAAGAATTCAAATTCAAGGTGAAGCTATAGATATTTCAACAAGCAAATTCGTCCAAGCCTTTCCTTTTTGGAGGCCATTCGAATTAAACAAGGATTCAATGCATTCAAGGCCAAACTCATTCCAGAAAGGCAAGAAATCAAATCTCATTTAAAGCATTCAAGGTTCATCCAAGAAAGGCAAGTAATCAAGGCTTTCCATTAAAAGGAGGCGTGTGAATCCTTGGGTAATCTTCACCTCTTCAATTCAGATTTGCAAGGAACAAAAGGCAATCAGCTCATTCAAATATGAATTCAAACTCAAGGCATGAAGATCCAATCAATTATGAACTTTCCTTTTCAAGCATTTTTTTGAAGAATCCGTCCATATCAAGGCACATTCAAGTTATCCAAATCAAATAAGCACATGGGTGGAAATATTCAAGGGAATTCGGCCAACTTCAAATACCAAAATAACTCAGCCATTAAAACTCATTTAATTACATGTTTTTAATTAGGATTTCAAATTTCAAATTAGGACTAGTCAAATTTCCCTATTTATGTATTCCTTTTCAGCATGAATGAATTAAGTTGAATTTGAGATAAAAATCTA
>NC_032011.1:23206479-23206913 GCF_001865875.1 Lupinus angustifolius | reverse complement strand
GAGGATGAGGATAGGATGAGAAGGAGGATGAGGAAGAGGATGAGGATAGGATGAGGACATGAATGAGGATGAGGATAGGATGAGGAGGAGGAAGAGGGTAGGATGAGGACATGAATGAGGATGAGGATGAGGATGAGGAAAAGGATGAGGTTAGGCTGAGGATGAGGATGAGGATAGGATGAGGACGAGGATGAGGAAGTGGATGAGGATCAGGAAGAAGGTAGAAGGAGGATGAGGATGAGGATATGATAAGGATGAGGAAGAGGATGAGGATAAGGAGGAGGATAGGATGAGGACGAGAGAAAGAATGAGGATATGATGAGGATGAGGATGGGGTTAGGATGAGGAGTGGAATTAGGATTAGGATGAGGATAGGATGAAGAGGAGGATGAGGATAGGATGAGGAAGAGAATAAGGAGGAGGATAGGATGAGG
>NC_032011.1:23206134-23206379 GCF_001865875.1 Lupinus angustifolius | reverse complement strand
TGAGGATAGGAGGAGGATGAGAATGAGGATAGGATTAAGAGGAGGATGAGGAGGAGGAGGAGAATGAGGATGAGGAGCAGGATAGGATGAGGAAGTGAATGAGGATGAGGATGAGGATGAGAATGTGGAAGAGGATGAGGATGAGGATAAGGATAGGATAAGGATGAAGATGAGGAAAGGATGAGGACGAGAATGAGGAGGAGGATGAGGATAGGATGAGGATGAGGAACAGGAGGAGGATGAGG
>NC_032011.1:23201189-23206034 GCF_001865875.1 Lupinus angustifolius | reverse complement strand
AAGAGGATGAGGTTAGGATGAGGATGAGGATTAGGTTTAGGACGAGAATGAGGATAGGATGTGGAATAGGTTGAGGATGAGGATAGGATGAGGATGAGGATAGGATAAGGATGAAGATGAGGATGAGGATGAGGAAGAGGATGAGGATGAGGACGAGAATGAGGATGAGGATAGGATAAGGATGAAGATGAGGATGAGGATGAGGAAGAGGATGAGGATGAGGACGAGAATGAGGATGAGGATAGGATAAGGATGAAGATGAGGATGAGGATGAGGAAGAGGATGAGGATGAGGACGAGAATGAGGATGAGGATAGGATAAGGATGAAGATGAGGATGAGGATGAGGAAGAGGATGAGGATGAGGACGAGAATGAGGATGAGGATAGGATAAGGATGAAGATGAGGATGAGGATGAGGAAGAGGATGAGGATGAGGACGAGAATGAGGATGAGGATAGGATAAGGATGAAGATGAGGATGAGGATGAGGAAGAGGATGAGGATGAGGACGAGAATGAGGATGAGGATAGGATAAGGATGAAGATGAGGATGAGGATGAGGAAGAGGATGAGGATGAGGACGAGAATGAGGATGAGGATAGGATAAGGATGAAGATGAGGATGAGGATGAGGAAGAGGATGAGGATGAGGACGAGAATGAGGATGAGGATAGGATAAGGATGAAGATGAGGATGAGGATGAGGAAGAGGATGAGGATGAGGACGAGAATGAGGATGAGGATAGGATAAGGATGAAGATGAGGATGAGGATGAGGAAGAGGATGAGGATGAGGACGAGAATGAGGATGAGGATAGGATAAGGATGAAGATGAGGATGAGGATGAGGAAGAGGATGAGGATGAGGACGAGAATGAGGATGAGGATAGGATAAGGATGAAGATGAGGATGAGGATGAGGAAGAGGATGAGGATGAGGACGAGAATGAGGATGAGGATAGGATAAGGATGAAGATGAGGATGAGGATGAGGAAGAGGATGAGGATGAGGACGAGAATGAGGATGAGGATAGGATAAGGATGAAGATGAGGATGAGGATGAGGAAGAGGATGAGGATGAGGACGAGAATGAGGATGAGGATAGGATAAGGATGAAGATGAGGATGAGGATGAGGAAGAGGATGAGGATGAGGACGAGAATGAGGATGAGGATAGGATAAGGATGAAGATGAGGATGAGGATGAGGAAGAGGATGAGGATGAGGACGAGAATGAGGATGAGGATAGGATAAGGATGAAGATGAGGATGAGGATGAGGAAGAGGATGAGGATGAGGACGAGAATGAGGATGAGGATAGGATAAGGATGAAGATGAGGATGAGGATGAGGAAGAGGATGAGGATGAGGACGAGAATGAGGATGAGGATAGGATAAGGATGAAGATGAGGATGAGGATGAGGAAGAGGATGAGGATGAGGACGAGAATGAGGATGAGGATAGGATAAGGATGAAGATGAGGATGAGGATGAGGAAGAGGATGAGGATGAGGACGAGAATGAGGATGAGGATAGGATAAGGATGAAGATGAGGATGAGGATGAGGAAGAGGATGAGGATGAGGACGAGAATGAGGATGAGGATAGGATAAGGATGAAGATGAGGATGAGGATGAGGAAGAGGATGAGGATGAGGACGAGAATGAGGATGAGGATAGGATAAGGATGAAGATGAGGATGAGGATGAGGAAGAGGATGAGGATGAGGACGAGAATGAGGATGAGGATAGGATAAGGATGAAGATGAGGATGAGGATGAGGAAGAGGATGAGGATGAGGACGAGAATGAGGATGAGGATAGGATAAGGATGAAGATGAGGATGAGGATGAGGAAGAGGATGAGGATGAGGACGAGAATGAGGATGAGGATAGGATAAGGATGAAGATGAGGATGAGGATGAGGAAGAGGATGAGGATGAGGACGAGAATGAGGATGAGGATAGGATAAGGATGAAGATGAGGATGAGGATGAGGAAGAGGATGAGGATGAGGACGAGAATGAGGATGAGGATAGGATAAGGATGAAGATGAGGATGAGGATGAGGAAGAGGATGAGGATGAGGACGAGAATGAGGATGAGGATAGGATAAGGATGAAGATGAGGATGAGGATGAGGAAGAGGATGAGGATGAGGACGAGAATGAGGATGAGGATAGGATAAGGATGAAGATGAGGATGAGGATGAGGAAGAGGATGAGGATGAGGACGAGAATGAGGATGAGGATAGGATAAGGATGAAGATGAGGATGAGGATGAGGAAGAGGATGAGGATGAGGACGAGAATGAGGATGAGGATAGGATAAGGATGAAGATGAGGATGAGGATGAGGAAGAGGATGAGGATGAGGACGAGAATGAGGATGAGGATAGGATAAGGATGAAGATGAGGATGAGGATGAGGAAGAGGATGAGGATGAGGACGAGAATGAGGATGAGGATAGGATAAGGATGAAGATGAGGATGAGGATGAGGAAGAGGATGAGGATGAGGACGAGAATGAGGATGAGGATAGGATAAGGATGAAGATGAGGATGAGGATGAGGAAGAGGATGAGGATGAGGACGAGAATGAGGATGAGGATAGGATAAGGATGAAGATGAGGATGAGGATGAGGAAGAGGATGAGGATGAGGACGAGAATGAGGATGAGGATAGGATAAGGATGAAGATGAGGATGAGGATGAGGAAGAGGATGAGGATGAGGACGAGAATGAGGATGAGGATAGGATAAGGATGAAGATGAGGATGAGGATGAGGAAGAGGATGAGGATGAGGACGAGAATGAGGATGAGGATAGGATAAGGATGAAGATGAGGATGAGGATGAGGAAGAGGATGAGGATGAGGACGAGAATGAGGATGAGGATAGGATAAGGATGAAGATGAGGATGAGGATGAGGAAGAGGATGAGGATGAGGACGAGAATGAGGATGAGGATAGGATAAGGATGAAGATGAGGATGAGGATGAGGAAGAGGATGAGGATGAGGACGAGAATGAGGATGAGGATAGGATAAGGATGAAGATGAGGATGAGGATGAGGAAGAGGATGAGGATGAGGACGAGAATGAGGATGAGGATAGGATAAGGATGAAGATGAGGATGAGGATGAGGAAGAGGATGAGGATGAGGACGAGAATGAGGATGAGGATAGGATAAGGATGAAGATGAGGATGAGGATGAGGAAGAGGATGAGGATGAGGACGAGAATGAGGATGAGGATAGGATAAGGATGAAGATGAGGATGAGGATGAGGAAGAGGATGAGGATGAGGACGAGAATGAGGATGAGGATAGGATAAGGATGAAGATGAGGATGAGGATGAGGAAGAGGATGAGGATGAGGACGAGAATGAGGATGAGGATAGGATAAGGATGAAGATGAGGATGAGGATGAGGAAGAGGATGAGGATGAGGACGAGAATGAGGATGAGGATAGGATAAGGATGAAGATGAGGATGAGGATGAGGAAGAGGATGAGGATGAGGACGAGAATGAGGATGAGGATAGGATAAGGATGAAGATGAGGATGAGGATGAGGAAGAGGATGAGGATGAGGACGAGAATGAGGATGAGGATAGGATAAGGATGAAGATGAGGATGAGGATGAGGAAGAGGATGAGGATGAGGACGAGAATGAGGATGAGGATAGGATAAGGATGAAGATGAGGATGAGGATGAGGAAGAGGATGAGGATGAGGACGAGAATGAGGATGAGGATAGGATAAGGATGAAGATGAGGATGAGGATGAGGAAGAGGATGAGGATGAGGACGAGAATGAGGATGAGGATAGGATAAGGATGAAGATGAGGATGAGGATGAGGAAGAGGATGAGGATGAGGACGAGAATGAGGATGAGGATAGGATAAGGATGAAGATGAGGATGAGGATGAGGAAGAGGATGAGGATGAGGACGAGAATGAGGATGAGGATAGGATAAGGATGAAGATGAGGATGAGGATGAGGAAGAGGATGAGGATGAGGACGAGAATGAGGATGAGGATAGGATAAGGATGAAGATGAGGATGAGGATGAGGAAGAGGATGAGGATGAGGACGAGAATGAGGATGAGGATAGGATAAGGATGAAGATGAGGATGAGGATGAGGAAGAGGATGAGGATGAGGACGAGAATGAGGATGAGGATAGGATAAGGATGAAGATGAGGATGAGGATGAGGAAGAGGATGAGGATGAGGACGAGAATGAGGATGAGGATAGGATAAGGATGAAGATGAGGATGAGGATGAGGAAGAGGATGAGGATGAGGACGAGAATGAGGATGAGGATAGGATAAGGATGAAGATGAGGATGAGGATGAGGAAGAGGATGAGGATGAGGACGAGAATGAGGATGAGGATAGGATAAGGATGAAGATGAGGATGAGGATGAGGAAGAGGATGAGGATGAGGACGAGAATGAGGATGAGGATAGGATAAGGATGAAGATGAGGATGAGGATGAGGAAGAGGATGAGGATGAGGACGAGAATGAGGATGAGGATAGGATAAGGATGAAGATGAGGATGAGGATGAGGAAGAGGATGAGGATGAGGACGAGAATGAGGATAAGGATAGGATGGGGATGAGGAAGAGGATTAGGATGAGGGTAGGACGAGAACGAGAATGAGGATAAGGATAGGATGAGGACGAGGATGAGGATGAGGATAGGATTAGGACGACAATGAGGATGAGGATAGGATGTCGATTAGGACGAGAATGAGGATAGGATGAGGATGGGATGAGGATTAGAATGAAGATGAGGATAGGATGAGGATGAGGATGGGGAAAGTATGAGGAGTAGAATCAGGATGAGGATGAGGAGGAGGATAGGATGAGGATGAGGA
>NC_032011.1:23188972-23201089 GCF_001865875.1 Lupinus angustifolius | reverse complement strand
AAGAGGAAGAGGATGAGGAAGAGGATGAGGATAGAATGAGGACGAGGATGAGGACGAGCATGAGGATGAGGATGAGGACGTGGATTAGGATAGGATGAGGACGAGAATGAGGATGAGGATTTTGTATCTCATTTGCCTTCTCCTTTTCTCCTCTTGAATTATATGAAAAACTACTCTAAAACTAGCCTAAAAACTACCTAAAATGAAAGGAAAATATGGAGGAAAGAATTTAGAAAGAATGTACAATGTCTTAGAATTGAGAATTTCATGCCTTTATATAGGCCAAGGTGTTGGGCACTCAGCTGACCATTGGCTAAGCTGCTGACCATTGGCCCCTTTGAAGAGCCACTTTGGCCACTACTTGACCCCTATGGTGGGCTGGGTTACATGCATGGTGACACCTCCTCCTTCTTGTCATAGCCTTATGTCATCCATGAGGTCATGTTCTTGACCTTTAAGCAAAGAAAAAGTAGGATGTTCCATGAGTTGACCTAGCAATCATTTTTCTGGTGAGCCAGGCGCTCAGCACACCTGGTGCCCAGCTTAGCTGCCTGCTTGAGCATCTTAGCTGACCTAGTCCCACGCTCAGCTGCCTGCTTCAGCAGCTTAGCTGACATGGTTCCACGCTCACCTGTCTGCTTGAGCAACTCAGCTGACCTGGTCCCAGCTGGGCATGGACTTAGCTGTTCTGGCCTGGTGCTTAGCTGACCTGGCCTGGTGCTTGGTGCTTGGTTGGACAGCTTTGTGCTTGATTTCTTAATTGTGAAGCAACCTTTTTTTCTTTGGTTTGTTACTTAATTTTTGTTGGTTGCTTGGCACTTTTGGGCTGTTTTCTTTAAGTTAAGGTAAACATTTGATTTTTTCAAGTTGCTTGGTCTACTTTAACTTAGGTTTCTTCAAGACGAAGTAAGCTACCTTCCTTCAAGGCTAAGTAACCAAATTAAGCACATAGCATGCCATGCTTTTACTTGATTACTTTTAGCAATTCATTTAGAGCTCTTGTCTTGAATTTTGGCTTGAATTCTTGTCCATCTTTGAATTTATTCTTTAATATTCAATTTCCTACAAAACTGAAAGAAAACTTGGACAAGAATTAATAAAGAACTAATTTATTCAATCATGCAAAATTCACCTAATAAGTGTTAATTTAAGTTGGTTTTCTATAATTTGCATAGGATAAGTGCCATAAAATGATGGTGAAAAGTGTATACATTTTGCACTTATCACTCACCAAGGCTAGTTGTGAGCTATGGGACCAACTATGGTGAGCTACTCCTGAAAATCCTATGGTGGGCTACTTGAAATAACGTCATGCATGACTTCATGGCTTCTTGATGGCAAAGTTAAATCTGGGTGCACACCGCTGAGCACACATGTGGCACCGCTAAGCTGCCTGCTTGAGCAGCTTTGACCGTGTTGACTGAGACGTGGCTTGGTGCTTGCTGACCTGGTCAGGTGTCTGGTTGAACGCCGAGCACACATGTGGCACCGCTGAGCTGCCTACTTGAGCAGCTTGGGCATGTGCCAGGCTTGTGTCTGATCGTGCAAAGCTTGTGTTCTGACCGTGTTAGGCTTTGTCTAGTGCTAGGTTGAGCGGTCAAGCAGGTCCGCTAAGCTTCCTGCTTGAGCAACTTGGTCTGTGTCAGGTTGGTTTGAATGAGTCAGGTTGGGTCTGACCGTTGCCAGGCTAGTGTCCAGGTCAGCTCCGCGTAGCTTGGTCCACGCTAAGCTGCCTGCTTGAGCACCTTGAGTTTGACTTCTTTTTCTTCTTGGACCATTAGTCTTTATTCTCTTTTCTT
The DNA here is from genome assembly GCF_001865875.1 of Lupinus angustifolius. Taxonomy (NCBI): domain Eukaryota; kingdom Viridiplantae; phylum Streptophyta; class Magnoliopsida; order Fabales; family Fabaceae; genus Lupinus; species Lupinus angustifolius. The sequence continues at coordinate 23,199,290 of NC_032011.1, read as the reverse complement.
TTTCTTTCTAAATCCTACAAAACACATTAAAGAGAAGTACAAACACAAATATACAAGATTGTGATATTTTATACAAAAAGTATTGTTTTTAAGTTGGTTTTTCTCAATTATGCTTAAGATAAGTGTGATAAAAGTGTAGGAAATTTAGATATGTTTGGCACTTATCAATCTATCACGCTTTCTAGATATATATTTTTCGTACGAGTTCCTATACTAGGTGTATTTACCTCCACTAACATAAAGACCTATGCATATCCAATTTCTCGATCCAAGACACACATTAATTATAGAGGAGAGGTTTGTTTACACCTAAGCTAAGTTACATTAGTTACATTTAATTTCAGTCATTCATTTTTTCTTAAATCCAACAGACCAAATCAGTGAGTAAAATAAGTGATGAGAGAAAAAAAAGAGAAATCTTAAATAACTTTTAAATTTTGATCTGTTGGATCTAAGAAAATGAAAGACAAATATGAAATGTAACTAGTGTAACGTAACTTGGGTGTAAACGGATCCCTCCTTTTAATTGTAACAACAAAGTTACAAAATGATATGGTGATGAAGGTATGTGGATGGGGATCACCTGTCCTCATTCCCGTCCCACTTGGTGTCCACATCCAATTAAAAAATCTTACTTAATTGAAAATAAAATTATAATATCAGAAATTATTATTTATACATTATTCTGTGAAGCTTGATTGGCTTGGTACATGGGGGCATAATTTTCTTGGGACAGAGGATTCTTGTGCTAAGGTATATAAAGTCTTTACTTTGCATAGAATCCAAAGGTCACCAAAACTACCATTAGCTTTAATAATGTGAATGGGTTGACAGTCCACCATATGCAAAAAGGATTTTTTTTTCATAGCATATGAGTCTTTGTTATGAAAATTAATGCATGGCGAAATATGCTAATAATGTCTTTTATGTGTCTCTTTGTTTTTTTTTTGCGTTGCTTCCAACTTTAGATCTCATCTATTCTTGTAGCTCATGTAACTGCTCTGCTAATAATTTATGTCAAAAACCTATCTGTGAGACTTGCGAGACTTTGCAAGAAGACAATTTTAAACTGAATGAAAAACTCACACGTCTCACAAACAGTAAACAACAATTACATACTTTGCTTAATCAAACAAGAAATGTTGATGATCATACTGGTCTAGGTTATACTCGCACTGCTAAAAATAAAAGACCATATAGAAAACCTGTAGCTCACACTAAAAATAAATATCATAACCATTCTCCTACTTGTATTTATTGTAATACATATGGTCATACTTCTCATTCATGCTATATTAGAAAGTATGGTATACCTAGCGGAGTTTATGTATGGAAAAAGAAGGGAGATGATTCCCTAATCACTAACAGAAAAGGACCCAACATAAATTGGGTACCTGAGAAAAGCAAGTAATCTATTTTGCAGGTATGTCTTCGAACACATGGACAAAAATGGTACTTAGACAGTGGGTGTTCGAGACATATGACAGGTGACAGATCAAATTTCCTGGATCTCTCACTTAAAGGAAAAGGATACGTCACTTATGGAGACAACAACAAGGGAAAGATACTTGGCACTGGAACAGTTGGTAACTCATCCCAAACTCTAATTGATAATGTCCTTTATGTTGAAGGACTAGAACATAACTTGTTGAGTATAAGCCAACTCTGCGATAAAGGTAATCGTGTATCTTTCGATTCTGATTGTTGTGTCATTCGTGATATTTTATCTAATAATGTTAAATTTGTTGGTCACCGTATAAATAATATTTACATGGTTAATTTGGACGATGTCACTACATTATTTTCAAAATGCTTTATTTCTAAAGAAGATGACATCTGGCTATGGCATAGACGTGTTGCACATATCCATATAAAGCATCTAGATAAATTATCATCAAACGAACTAGTTGAGGGGCTACCAAAATTGAATTTTAAAACTAAAGAAATTTGTGACACTTGTCAAAAGTGTAAACAAACCAAAAACTCTTTTAAAAATAAAAATGTGATATCCACCTCAAGACCTTTGGAGCTACTCCATATGGACTTGTTTGGACCATCACAAATCATGAGTTTTGGTGGTAGCTACTATGCTCTAGTTATTGTTGATGATTTCTCTAGATTTACATGGACATTATTTTTATCAGCAAAAAGCGACGCATTCAAAACTTTTAAAAATCTTGCCAAGCAAATCCAAAACCAACTTAACCTAAAAATAATATATATACGAAGTGATCACGGGGGAGAATTTGAGAACTTTCAGTTCGACAAATTCTGTGATAAGCATGGCATTTTGCATCAGTTCTCTGCTCCTCGCACTCCACAACAAAATGGAGTTGTAGAGAGGAAAAATCGTGTTTTAGAAGAATTAGCGAGAACCATGCTTAACGAAAGTAATACCCCCAAGTACTTCTGGGCTGATGCAGTTCATACTGCATGTTATGTTATAAATCGAGTACTCTTAAGGCCTAATTTGAACAAAACTCCTTATGAACTTTTAAAAGGCCGCAAACCAAATATATCCCATCTTCACGCTTTCGGTTGCAAATGTTTTATATTAAATAATGGAAAGCGGGCTTTAGGGAAATTCGACTCTAAAGCCGATGAGGGAATATTTTTGGGATACTCGATTCATAGCAAAGCGTTCAGAGTCTTTAACAAATATTTAATGCAAGTTGAAGAGTCTATCCATGTACAGTTTGACGAATCTTCTCCAAAAGAGAAGAGAAAGGTCGTTTCTGATGATGTTGCAGGTGCTTTGGAAGAAGCATACTCCAAGGACATGGATAATGAAAAAGGAGCCAATGATGAAGGTCAAGTCGAACCTCAAGAGCACTCAGATATGCCAACCGTGTGGAAAACTAAGAAAGCTCACCCGATTGATAAAGTTATAGGTGACATATCTACGGGAGTGGTAACCCGTAGTTCCTTACGAAATTTCTGTAATTTTGTAGCTTTTGTATCGCAAATTGAGCCTAAGACCGTTGATGAGGCCATTGAGGATGTACACTGGGGTATAGCTATGCAAGAAGAGCTAAACCAGTTTGAGCGCAATCATGTGTGGGACTTGGTCCCCAAACCTAATGATCATCCCGTAATTGGTACTCGATGGGTCTTCAGAAATAAACTTGATGAATCTGGCTTAATAATTCGAAATAAAGCACGTTTGGTGGCCAAAGGCTACAACCAGGAGGAGGGTATCGATTATGACGAAACCTACGCTCCTGTAGCCAGACTAGAGGCCATCAGAATGCTTCTTTCCTTTGCATCTTTAATGAATTTCAAACTTTTTCAAATGGATGTAAAAAGCGCCTTCCTGAATGGATACATTCAAGAAGAAGTTTATGTTGACCAACCGCCTGGTTTTGAAAATTTTAAATATCCGAACCATGTTTACAAACTTAAAAAGGCACTATATGGTCTCAAACAAGCTCCTAGAGCTTGGTATGACAGACTTAGTACCTTTCTTTTAGAAAAAGGGTTCGAGAGAGGCTTGGTTGACACAACGCTTTTTATTAGAAAATCAGAAAATCATGTTCTGCTTGTACAAATCTATGTAGATGACATAATATTTGGATCTACTAATGATATCTTGTGTAGAGAATTTTCTGAGATGATGCAGGGGGAGTTCGAAATGTCTATGATGGGAGAACTCACATTCTTTCTAGGATTGCAGATAAAGCAGCTAGAAAGTGGGATATTCATCCATCAGGCGAAATACTGCAAAGAGCTACTCAAGAAATTTGAAATGGACAAATGTAAGGAAGCTTCCACACCTATGGCATCTGCTTGCTACTTAGACAAAGATGAGAAAGGAAAAGCAATCGAGGTAACGAAGTATCGTGGTATGATTGGGTCTTTACTTTACTTAACTGCAAGTAGACCTGATATCATGTTCAGTGTATGCATGTGTGCGAGATATCAATCATCACCTAGAGAATCACACTATATAACTGTTAAAAGAATCATGAGATATCTAAAAGGAACTATTAACATGGGATTATGGTATCCTCGGGATGCCTCACTATCCTTGGTGGGTTATTCCGATTCCGATTTCGCCGGATGTAAGTTGGATCGGAAAAGCACTAGTGGTACTTGCCACCTATTGGGCAGTTCATTAGTAGCATGGCACAGCAAGAAGCAAGCCTGTGTTGCTTTGTCCACCGCTGAAGCGGAATACATTGCCGCTGGTGTGTGTTGCGCTCAAATCCTTTGGATGAAGCAGCAACTTAAGGACTTTGGTCTTAAACTTGAAAAGATCCCAATAAAATGCGATAATACAAGTGCCATTAACCTATCCAAGAATCCCGTTTTGCATTCTAGAACAAAGCATATAGAAATTAGACATCATTTTTTGCGTGACCATGTACAAAAAGGTGACTGTGTTCTTGAATTTGTGGAAACATCTAAACAGTTAGCAGATATTTTCACCAAGCCCCTTCCCAGGGATACCTTCTATGTTCTAAGGAGAGAACTAGGAATTCTTGATGAACAATATCTTGTTTAAAAATTGTTTAGCTGTTTGCATAAATTGTCTTGCTTCTCTATGCCTATGTGTTTCATGTTTGAATGATATATGTTAAAAATGCAAAAATATATCTCTTGATTAACTTCTTAATGTGATTATATATGTCTCGATAAATCTGTAATAATGCATACGTGTGTCCTAAAAAGTCGAAACCACTCTGCTGCCTAAAAACGAAATTTTCTCTGATTTAATCGATTATGCCAATAGTTAATCGATTACCTGGGCTTCATTTCTGGAAAATTCAAATTTTCTAAAACTTAATCGATTAAACAGCCCGTTAATCGATTACCTGGGCAATTTTTTTTGAAAATTCAAATTTTACACTGTTTTAATCGATTAAACCATCCCGTTAATCGATTAAAACCAGTACGTTAAAGGCAAACAGTGTCTCGGTCTTGCACTTTTTCTGACCTTTTCGCAACCTCTTTGCGCCTTGATTTTCTGAAACAGCAACAATACTAATCCAGGTGCAATAGGATTAAGTAAACCTCATCCTAAACCTCTCAAACCTTCCGAAATCATTCTATTTCATCCAAAAATCCACTCAATTCCGAATCATCCAATCCAAACCCTAGGTTAGGCTTTGCCCCTCTGTTCATCAATCTCAGTTTCGAGTTCATCATCTTCAATGGAGCAGAGTCGTCCAAAGCGGGTCAAGACTACAGCAACGCGCATTCGAAGAAGGGAAACCGGCTCACCCTCCACTCGGGACCGCGGTGACCCCTATTATTCCCTCATTTTGCAAGAGACCCGGTTGGCAAAATTTCAAGGCCGCAAGCCTACATACATCAGGTATGCCGACTTAACCTGGTTAGCGGAACAAAACTTTAGTTTTCCGCATGACATGGAGGCTCAAGGAGCCGTTCAGTTTTTGGAATTGAAGGGACGCGTATACCCTGCTCTAGTTAGGGAATTTTACGCTAATTTTAGATACAAGGATGGCAAATATTGGTCCATGATTTCCGGTAATCTGTTTGAGATGAGTGAGGATTTATTTCTGAATGTTGGAGGTTTATCGTCGTCTGGTTTTGGAATAGGGGACTGTTCTTGGGTCAAGGACAATTTTGATCCCGTTGATGTGTATAAGTCATTCCTTCGGGGCCCTCATCTGTATATTCAGGGTCAACTGACCAAGGCAGGGTCACTTTCTGTTGAGAACAGGTTATTGCATTATGTTATTGCTTACATATTAGTGCAGCGGAACACTAATCATGCACAGCCTACTGTGAATGATTTGCGTTTCATGTACGCTGTAAAGAATAACGTGATGATCAATTGGCCTGAGGAGATTCTGAAAATCATGAACAGCGTTTCATTGTCTCAGTCCAAGCTGCTCCCGTATAGCATTTTCATATCCCGCATTGTTGATTATTTGCGCATTGACATTTCTGATACCATCATTACTGAGTACACTGATAAAGATCACTTGGTGGGTGAGAGTCTCATTCATAAGATGGGAATTTACAAGTATGGTACTACATGGCAGTATCAGGAGGACTATACCACCTTTGATCTGGACTTGTCGGATAATGAGCATCAGGAGGATTTGGGTAATCAGAATGCAACTAATCAGGGGGAGTCGTCTGGAACAGCACCTCAGAGCTCTGTGTTTGGTTTAGCTCAGATGGAAGCCATGGAACAACGACTTAACAACCGCATGGATCTGCACTTCCAAGGGCTGAAGGACTCTTATTTTGCAGGTATGGAGCAATACGAGGAACGTCAGAATGCCTACACCGATAACAAAATTCAGGAGCTGAGGACTATGATTCAGTCTACCGCTGAGGCTCAGAATGCCATGTTCTGCTCAGAATTTCAGAAGCTGTCTATGCTTATCCAGGGAAATCAGAACACTGCTGTGCCTGATGATCAGCCTGTCTATCCTCCGCCTCAACCTTAGTTTAGCTGACCTTAGACCTAGGTTATCCTATCCTTAGGTTTATTTTTATCTTGTGGCACCTTCTGGATTTAGTTATCGTTGTTGCTTTCAGAACTGATTCGTATTTTGCTATTTGTCTTTTATTTGACTTTATGGCCTGTACTATTTCATGACTTTCTTTACTCTTTATGCTATGCAAATGTTTGTGTTTTTGCTATAATTATGTCAAAATAGCTTATTTGCCTTAGTGAATGGATCTTGATCATTTGAGATTTAATAATGCTTACAATGCTTAATATTTGATTAAATCTTGCATGCCATTCTCACTTCTTATTAGCTATTTTTTGTCCAATAAAGCGCATTTGTTCAATTTACCCATAAATGAAACAGGTTAATTTGTTAAAACCCAAATTAATTCATTAACATTGTTTTATGATTAACTAATATCTCTTCCTAGCTTTTTTGACCTGGGTTATCTTTTTGATAATGTCAAAAGGGGGAGAAAGGTTGTTTTGTTGCTTCTCAATTGTGCAGGTTGATCGTTATAACAGCTTCCGATAAATGTGCGCATTCCATCAACCTTGCCAACACAATCTTCAAGCTTATTCATCAAGCAATTGTTACTTTAAAATTGATGAACTTGATGTAGAGTTTGTCATCATCAAAAAGGGGGAGATTGAAAGTGTGCATGTCAAGAGGAACACTTTGGAAAGCTCTCCTTGAACGTCATGGTTTTGATGAGGACAACGTGTGCCTAAAAGTGCTTGAAGATAACCAACAATCCAACGTGCTTAAGTCTTTTATTTGGTACTAGGCTTAGACTAGTTTCTAGTTTAAGTTGAGTCGAAGGCTTAGGGCACCTAAAACATGTCTCATATGCATTTATCTTTAAATCATTTCATCCATGAGATATGTTCATTTGATAATATGTTCATGCATTACATAAATACATGTATATATGCATTCTAGGCATAAAACTAAGTGTCAAACATGTATTATCTAAGTGCATAACATATTTGATGTTTTCTATTTGAAAATACATATTTTATTTAGTGTTAATCGATTAACCATACCTTTAATCGATTAACCCAACTGCTGTGTAAAGTGGTTGCCACTGGAACACGTTTTTGTAATGCAGTTAATCGATTAAAGGTTTACGTTAATCGATTAACCTAACTGATTTTTAAGTTGTTGAAACTGAAAAACTGAAAAACAGAATCAGTTATGATTTTTAGTCCCGTTAATCGATTAAGAAGGTATTTAATCGATTATCTGGGGTTCTGGACTGATTCTTTATAAACTGCGTTTTCAGAATTAATCTCATAAGTTGCATGTTGCATTTATTAGAGAGTTAGAGCATTCTACGTGTTAATTGCTGCATCTATTTGTTAATTGCATTAGTGAGTTTAGAAATGAGAGATTCCTTGCTTTAGGATTGAGTGCATTTCATGTTATAATCTCTCACGTTTTCCCTCACATGTTCATGCATATTTTGATGCGTTTTTTCATGAATTTTATGATTCTGTAACTTCTGTTTTCATAACTAATACTTGTCATTTCACATGTGTTTGTGTTAAATGTGCATTAGAGTAAAGCCTTCATGTTGTATTTGAGCTTAGGTATAGCTTAATATTACTCTTGTAATTCTTGTATAATTGTTGTGAAAGGGAATCTCTTGGTGTCGTATCACCAGTAGAGATTGTGTGTTTCTTCATAGCTTAGAGTGTAAGAAAAGGAAAGAACGAGAGATTCTTTGGCTGGGGCTACGCCGAAAGAAACGTTTTCTTTATCGGTAGGAAGGGAGTCAAACCATTGGATAGTTTCTTTGATTTCTTGTCATTTGCTAAGTGTTGTAATTGGATAATGTGTTTGTAAATTACATTGATTCGATTATAGTGAAGGAAATCTCCCAAGTCAGCCGGGAGGCCTGGATGTAGTTTGCAGTGGACAGCAAACGAACCAGGATAAAAATTCGAGTTGCAGGATTTGTTTCTCTCTCTCTCTTTACTGTTTTCAATCGATTTAATTTGTATATTTGATTCAACTAATACATTCTGTTCTTTTGTTGTATTGCAAGCTATTCTGATATACAAATTTGTAAGCTCTGTATTCGTTCTGTTATCGGTTATTTGTTTCGCATTTAATCGTTTCTGTAATTGCTTACTGGTTCTGTTTAATCGATTAATATTCCTGTGTTAATCGATTATACTGTTTCTATTAATCGATTAAAATAGTTTCTGTTTAAAACTGTTTTTTGTGTTAATCGATTAAGACTGTGCTTATAATCGATTATCCTTTTCTCCTTAATCGATTAAATAGGGTTGATTCAGCATTAAGTGTTGATTTGCGAAAAGCGGTAATTCTAACCGCGACACCTATTCAACCCCCCCCTTCTAGGTGTATTGTAACCACTGATACCTAACAAGTGGTATCAGAGCTAGTACGAAGTGCTAGCTCAACCGCGTATTCGTGATCCTAAAGGGAAAAGGAATGGGTTCTTCAAATCCATTTGGTGGTGATGGGTCATCCATTAATCGACCACCAATATTCAGTGGTGAAGGGTATGCCTACTGGAAAGTGCGCATGCAAATTTTTATTGAGGCCATAGACTCGGATATTTGGGAATCCGTAGTCAACGGCCCTTACGTTCCACAACATCTTGTGGACGATCAACCTAAAGATAAACCGAAAAGTTTATGGACCGATGATGAGCGCAAAAAGGTCCAGCATAACCTGCGCGCCAAAAACATCATCACATCGGCCCTATCATATGATGAATTCTTTAGGGTCTCGCAGTGCCATAATGCGAAAGAAATGTGGGACACTTTACAAGTGACTCACGAAGGCACTAGCGAAGTCAAGCGCGCAAGACTGAACGCGCTGACCCACGAATATGAGTTGTTTCGCATGTTACCAAGCGAATCAATATGTGATATGCAAAAGCGATTCACTCATATTGTCAACCATTTAGTTGCTCTCGATAAATCATTTGCTAGAGGTGAACTAACTAATAAAGTTTTGCGTTGTCTTGACAGGAGATGGCAACCAAAGGTGACTGCAATTGTTGAGTCTAAAGATTTAGATTCTATGCCTTTAGCTACTTTATTTGGAAAACTTCAAGAGCATGAAATGGAGTTGGGTCGCTTGACCATGAATGAAGAATCAGACCGGAAGAAGAAGAGCATCACTTTGAAGGCCACGACCTCCAAAGACAAAGAAGAGAAAATTGATGATGAATCTGATTCCGATCTAGATGATGAAACTATGGGTCTCCTAGTCCGAAAATTTAGCAAATTCATTAAAAGAAAAGGAGGACTCAAAAAGTTTCAAAAGAAGGAAGCGAAAGAGTCAACCAGTAAAGGCAAGAATAACAAGGATCGCTTCACTTGCCATGAGTGTGGAAAGGTAGGGCACATGAGGTTTCAGTGCATCCTCATCCTCATCCTCATCCTCATCCTCATCCTCATCCTCATCCTCATCCTCATCCTAATCCTCATCCTCAGCCTCATCCTCATCCTCATCCTCATCCTCACCCTCATCCTCACCCTCATCCTCAACCTCACCCTCGTCCTCATCCTCATTCTCATCCACATTCTCATGCTCATCCTTCTCCTCATCCTCATCCTCATCCACATCCTCATGCTCTTCCTCATCCACATCATCATCCTCATCCTCATCCTCATCCTTATCCTCATCCTATCCACGTCCTCATCCTCATCCTCTTTCCTATCCTCCTCCTCATCTTCCTACTCATCCTCATCCAATCCTATACTCATCCTCATCCTCATCCTCTTCCTAATCCTTTACTCATCCTCGTCCTCTTCCTTATCCTATCCTCGTCCCCACCCTCAGCATATCCTCGTCCTCATCCTCATCCTATCCTAAACCTCATCCTCATCCTCATCCTATCCTCA
>NC_032011.1:23188109-23188508 GCF_001865875.1 Lupinus angustifolius | reverse complement strand
GTCCTCATCCTCGTCCTCATCCTCATCCTCATCCTATCCACGTCCTCTTCCTCATCCTCATCCTATCCACATCCTCATCTTCAACCTATCCACGTCCTCATCCTCAACCTATCCACGTCCTCATCCTCATCCTCATTCCTATCCTCCTCCACATCCTATCCTCATCCTCATCCTCCTACTCATCCTTATCCTATCCTATACTGATCCTCATTTGCATCCTCTTCCAATACCTATGCTCGTCTCATCCTCATCCTCATCCTCATCCTGTCCTTGTCCTCATCCTATCCTCATCCTCATCCTATCCACGTCCTCATCCTATTCCTCATCATACCCTCATCCTCATCCTATCCTCATCCTCATCCTCTGCCTCATCCTCATCCTATCCTCATCCTCATCCTC
>NC_032011.1:23186866-23188009 GCF_001865875.1 Lupinus angustifolius | reverse complement strand
TCCTCCTTATCATATCCTCATCCTCATCCTCGTGCTATCCTCATCCTCATGCTATCCTCATCCTATAATCCTCCTCATCCTCATCCTCTTCGTCTTCCTCACCCTATCCTCTTCCTCACCCTCATACTCGTCCTCATCCTCATGCTATCGCCTTCCTCATCCTCTTCCTCTCCCTCATCCTATCCTCATCCTCATCCTCATCCTATTCCTATCCTTGTCCTCACCCTCATCCTATCCTCTTCCTCATCCTATCCTCATCCACATCGATCCTCCTCCTCCTCCGCATCCTAATCCTCATCCTATCCTCATCTACATCCTATCCTCTTCCTCATCCTCATCCTAAATCCTCATCCTCAACCTCATCCTCCCCCTCATCCACATCCTCAACCTCATCCTCCCCCTCATCCACATCCTCAACCTCATCCTCCCCCTCATCCACATCCTATCCTCGTCGTCTTCCTTATCCTATCCTCATTCCTCATCCTATCTTCTTCCTTATCCTCGTCCTCATCCTCATCTTATCCTCCTCGTGATACTCATCCTCTTCCTCACCCTAAGCTCGTCCTCATCCTCAACCTATCCTCGTTTTCATGCTCATCCTTATACTCATCCCCATTTTATCCACGTCCTCATCCTCATCCTCAACTTAATCATCCCCCTCATCCACATTCTATCCTCATCCTCATCCTCATCCTCATCCTTATCCTATCCTCATCCTCATGTGATCCTCTTCCTCATCCTATCCTCATCCTATCCTCCTCCTCATCCTCATCCTCATCCTCATCATCATCATCATCCTCGTCCTCATCCTCATCCTATTCTCATCCTCCTCCTCTTCCTCATCCTATCCTCGTCCTCATCCTCATCCTATCCTCTTCCATATCCTCATCCTCATCCTCATCCTCCTCGTCATCCTCATCCTCATTCTTTCCATTTCCTCATCCTCTTCCTCATCCTATCCTTACCCTCTTCCTCATCCTATCCTCCTCCTTATCCTCATCCTCATCCCCATCCTCATTCTCATCATCATCCTCATCCTCATGCTATCCTCATCCTCATCCTATCCTTGTCCTCATCCTCATTCTATCCTCTTCATCATCCACTTCCTCATCCTATCCTCATCCTCGTCCTCTTCCTCATCCT
>NC_032011.1:23185429-23186766 GCF_001865875.1 Lupinus angustifolius | reverse complement strand
TATCCTCTTCGTGATCCTCATCCTATCCTCTTCGTGATCCTCATCCTATCCTCTTCGTGATCCTCATCCTATCGTCGTCCTCATCCTCATCCTATCCTCTTCGTGATCCTCATCCTATCCTCTTCGTGATCCTCATCCTCTTCCTCATCATCATCCTCTTCCTCATCCCCATGATATCCTCCTCCTCATCCTCATGATATCCTCTTCCTCATCTTATCCTCATCCTCGTCCTCCTCCTCTTCCTCATCCTCATCCTCCTCCTCTTCCTCATCCTATCCTCATCCTCATGCTATCGTCTTCCTCATCCTCATCCTCATCAACATCCTAATCCTCATCCTCCTACTCATCCTATCCTATACTCATCCTCATCCTCATCCTCATCTTCATCTTCATCCTCATCCTCATCCTAGCCACGTCCTCAACCTCAACCTCCTCCCTTCCTACTCCTCATCCTATCCTCATCCTTATCCTCATACTCATCCTCTTCCTATCCTATACTCATCCTCAACCTCTTCCTAATCCTATCCTCATCCTCATCCTCATCATCATCCTCATCCTCATCCTAATCCTCATCCTCATCATCTTCCTCATCCTATCCTCCTCCTCATCCTATCCTGATCTTCATCCTCATCCTATCCACGTCCTCATCCTCATCCTCATCCTCATCATCTTCCTCATCCTATCATCGTCCTCATCCTATCCTCATCCTCATCCTGTCCTCATCCTCATCCCCATCCTCTTCCCCATCCTATCCTCCTGCTCATCCTCGTCCACATCCTATCCTCATCCTCATTCTCGTTCCTATCCTCCTCATCATCCTATCCCCATCCTCATGCTACGCTATACTTATCGTCATCTTCATCCTCATCCTCATCCTCCTACTCATCCTCATCCTATCCTATACTCATCCTCTTCTTAATCCTATCCTCGTCCTCATCCTCATCCTCTTCCTCGTCATATCCACGTCCTCATCCTCAGCATCATCCTATCCTCATCCTCATAATCATCCTATCCTCTTCCTCATCCTATCATCATCCTCATCCTCATTCTCCTACTCATCCTCATCCTCTTCCTAATCCTACCCTCGTCCTCATCCTCTTCCTCATCATATCCTTGTCCTCATCCTCATCCTCCTCCTCATCCTTTCCACATCCTCATCCTCATCAACATCCTAATCCTCATCCTCCTACTCATCCTATCCTATACTCATCCTCATCCTCTTCCTAATCCTATCCCCGTCCTCATCTTCTTCCTAATCCTATCCGCTTCCTCATCCTCATCCTCCTCCTCATCCTCATCCTATCTCATCCTCATCCTATCCTCCTCCTCCTCCTCCT
>NC_032011.1:23184686-23185329 GCF_001865875.1 Lupinus angustifolius | reverse complement strand
TCTTCCTCATCATATCCTCGTCCTCATCCTCTTCCTACCCTCATCTTCATCCTCATCCTATCCTATACTCATCCTCATCCTATTCCTAATCCTATCCTCGTCCTCATCCTCATCCTCATCCTCATTCTATCCTCGTCCTCAACCTCCTCCTATCCTCATCCTCATTCTCATCATCTTCCTCATCCTATCCTCATCCTCATCCTCATACTCATCCTCATCCTCATCCTATCCTCGTCCTCAACCTCATCCTATCCTCATCCTCATCCTCATTCTCATCCTCATCCTCATCCTCCTACTCATCCTCATCCTCAGCCTATCATCATCCTCATCCTCATCCTCGTCCTATCATCATCGTCATCCTCATTCTATCCTATCCTCCTCCTCATCCTCATCCTAACCTCTTCCTCATCCTCATCCTATCCTCCTCCTCATCCTCATCCTCTTCCTCATCCTATCCTCATCCTCTGCCTTATCCTCCTCCTATCCTCCACCTCCACATCCTCCAAATCCTCATCCTCATCCTATCCTCATCCTCATCCTCTTCTCATCCTCATCCTCATTCTATCCTCAACCTCATCCTCATCATCTTCCTCATCCTATCCTCATCCCCATCCTCGTCCTCATCCTCATCCTATCCTCATCC
>NC_032011.1:23183723-23184205 GCF_001865875.1 Lupinus angustifolius | reverse complement strand
GTCCTCATCCTCATCCTCATCCTGTCCTCCTCCTCATCCCATCCTCATCCTCATCCTCATCCTGAACCTCATCCTCCTACTCATCTTCATCCTATCCTATACTCACCCTCATCGTCATCCTCATCCTCTTCGTAATCCTATCCTCTTCCTCATCCTATCCTCGTCCCCATCCTCATCCTATCCTCATCCTAAACCTCATCCTATCCTAAACATCATCCTCATCCTCATCCCATCCTCATCATCATCCTATCCTCATCCTCATCCTCATCCTCATCCTCCTCCCCCTCCTCCTCATCCTCATCCTCATCCTATCCTCCTCCTCATCCTCATCCTCTTTCTCATCCTCATCCTCTTCCTTATCCTATCCTCGGCCTTTTTCTTATCTTATCCTCATCCTCGTCCTCATCCTCCTCCTCCACCTCTTCCTGATCCTCCTCCTCTTCCTCATCCTCATCCTATCCTCATCCTATCCTTATCCTCAT
>NC_032011.1:23183238-23183623 GCF_001865875.1 Lupinus angustifolius | reverse complement strand
CTCATCGTCATGTTATCCTCATCCTCTTGCTCATCCTATCCTCCTCCTCATCCTCATCCTCATCCTCATCATCATCCTCGTCCTCAACCTTTTCCTATACTCATCCCCATCCTCGTCCTCTTCCTCATCCTATCCTCGTCCTCTTCCTCATCCTATCCTCCTCCTCATCCTATCCTCATCCTCATCCTATCCACGTCCTCATCCTCATCCTATCCACGTCCTTATCCTCGTCATCTTCCTATCCTCCTTCTCATCCTATCCTCATCCTCATCCTCATCCTCCTACTCATCTTCATCCTATCTTATACTCAAACTCATCGTCATCCTCATCCTCTTTCTAATCCTAACCTCATCCTCGTCCTCATCCTATCCTCCTCCTCCTCCTC
>NC_032011.1:23181980-23183138 GCF_001865875.1 Lupinus angustifolius | reverse complement strand
CCTCAACGTCATCCTCATCCTCATCCTCTTGCTCATCCTCATCCTATCCTCACCCTCATCCTCTTCCTCATCCTATCCTCCTCCTCCTCATCCTAATCATCATCCTCTTGCTAATCCTCATCCTCATCGTTATCCTCTTCCTCATCCTCATCCTATCCTCATGCTCATCTTCAACCTCATCTTATCCTCCTCCTCCTCTTCCTAATCCTCATCCTCTTGCTCATCCTCATCGTATCCTCACCCTCATCCTTATCGTCATCCTCATGCTATCCTCATCCTTGTCCTCATCCTCATGCTCATCCTCGTCCTCATCCTATCCTCATCCTATCCTCATCCTCATCTTCATCCTATCCACGTCCTCAACCTCATCCTCATCCTAACCTCATCCTCGTCTGCATCCTCATCCTCATCCTCCTCCTTTTCCTCATCCTATCCTCCTCCTCATCCTCATCCTCATCCTCTTCCTCATCCTTATCCTCATCCTAATCCTCATCCTCATCCTCATCCTCTAGCTCATCCTCATCCTCTAGCTCATCCTCATCCTCTAGCTCATCCTCATCCTATCCTCACCCTCATCCCCATCCTCATTCTATCCTCATCCCCATCCCCATCATCTTCCTCATCCTATCCTCATCCTCATCGTCATTATCCTCCTCCTCATCCTCATCCTCATCCTCATCCTCCTCATCTTCCTGATCCTATCCTCGTCCTCATCCTATCCTCACCCTCATTCTCATCCTCATTCTATCATCATCCCCATCCTCATCATTTTCCTCATCCTATCCTCATCCTCATCCTCATCCTCCTCATCTACCGGATCCTATCCTCGTCCTCATCCTATCCTCATCCTCGTCCTCATCCTATCCACGTCCTCATCCTCATCCCCATCCTCATTCCTATCCTCCTCCTCATCCTATCCTATCCTCATTCTCATCCTCATCATATCCTCGTCCTCATCCAATCCTATCCTCATCCTCATCATATCCTATCCTCATCCTCATCCTATCCTCATCATCTTGTCCTCCTCCTCCTACACATCCTCATCCTCAACCTTATCCTCATCATATCCTCATCCTCATCCTATCCTCATCCTCGTCCTCATCCTCATCCTCCTCTTCTTCCTCATCCTATCCTCGTCCTCATCCTCATCCTCTTCCT
>NC_032011.1:23181543-23181880 GCF_001865875.1 Lupinus angustifolius | reverse complement strand
TGGATGAGGATGAGGATGAGGATAGGATGAGGACGAGGATGAGGATGAGGATGAGGATAGGATGAGGACGAGGATGAGGAAGTGGATGAGGATAAGGAAGAGGATAGGATGAGGATGAGGATGAGGATGAGGTGAGGATAAGGATGAGGATGAGGATGATGAAGAGGATGAGGATAAAGAGGATGATAGGATGAGGACGAGAATTAGAATTAGGATAGGATGAGGATGAAGACGAGGATAGGATGAGGAGTAGAATGAGGATGAGGATGAGGATGAAGTCGAGGATAGGATAAGGAGTAGAATGAGGATGAGGATGAGGACGAGAATGAGGAGGTGG
>NC_032011.1:23180614-23181443 GCF_001865875.1 Lupinus angustifolius | reverse complement strand
ATTTGGATGAGGATGAGAATGAGGACGAGGTTAGGATGAGGATGAGGATAGGAGGACGATGAGACTGAGGATGAGGATAGGAGGACGATGAGAATGACGATAGGATTAATAGGAAGATGAAGATGAGGAAGAGGAAAGGATGAGAACGAGAATGAGAATGAGGATATGATGAGGATAAGGAGGAGGATAGGATGAGGATATGATTGAGAATGAGGTTGAGGATAGGATGAGGATGAGAATGTGGATGAGGATAACGATAGGATGAGGAAGAGGATAGGAGGAGGATGAAAATGAGGATGAGGAAGAGGATGAGGAAGAGGATGAGGATGAGGATAGGATGAGGACGAGAATGAGGATGAGGACGAGGATGAGGATGAGGATAGGATGTGGATGAGGTTGAGGATGCGGATAGGAGATGAGGAAGAGGAAGAGGATGAGGATGAGGATGAGGATGAGGATGAGGATGACGTTAGGATAAGGATGAGGATGAGGATGAGGATGAGGATGAGGATAAGGACGAAAATGAGAATTAGGATAGGATGAGGTCAGACGAGGATAGGATGAGGAGTGGAATGAGGACGAGGATGAGGATAGGATGAGGACGAGGATGAGGATAGGATGAGGACGAGAATGAGGAGGAGGAGGAGGATGAGGATATGATGAGAAGAAGGATGAGGATGAGGAAGAGGATGAGGAAGAGGATTGAATGAGGATGAGCATGAGAATGAGGATGAGGATAGGAGGAGGATGAGAATGAGGATAGGATGAAGAGGAGGATGAGGAGGAGGATGAGAAAGATGAAGAGGAAAGGATGAGGACGAGAATGAGG
>NC_032011.1:23180008-23180514 GCF_001865875.1 Lupinus angustifolius | reverse complement strand
ATGAGGATAGGATGAGGACGAGAATGAGGATGAGAATAGGATGAGGAGTAGAATGAGGATGAGGAAGAGGTTGAGGATGAGGATGAGGATAAGGTTCGGATGAGGAGGAGGATGAGGAAGAGGATGAGGATGAGGATGAGGATGAGGATGAGGACGAGGTTAGGATGAGGATGAGGATAGGAGGAGGATGAGAATTAGGATATGATTAAGAGGAGGATGAGCAGGAGGATCAGGATGACGAGGAGGGCATGATGAGGACGAGAATGAGAATGAGTATAGGATGAGGATGAGGAGGAGGATAGGATGAGGACGTGAATGAGGATGACGATGAGCATAGGATGAGGATGAGAATATGGAAGATCATGAGGATGGGGATAGGATGAGGACGAGAATGAGGATGAGGATGAGAAAGAGGTAGAGGATGAGGATGGGGATAGGATGAGGACGAGAATGAGGATTAGGATGAGGAAGAGGATGAGGATGAGGATTGGATTAGGACGAGAATG
>NC_032011.1:23179707-23179908 GCF_001865875.1 Lupinus angustifolius | reverse complement strand
GGATGAGGATAGGATGAGGATGAGGACGAGGATAGGATAAGGATGAGGGTGATGATGAGGAAGAGGATGAGGATGAGGAGGAATATAGGATGAGGACGAGAATGAGGGTGAGGATGACGAGGAGGTTGAGTATAGGATGAGGACGAGAATGAGGATAAGGATAGGATGAGGACGAGAATGAGGATGAGGAAGTGGATTAGG
>NC_032011.1:23179319-23179607 GCF_001865875.1 Lupinus angustifolius | reverse complement strand
TTAGGCGAGGATAAGGATAGGATGAGGACGAGAATGAGGATGAGGATAGGATGAGGAGTAGAATGAGGATAAGGATGTGGTTAGGGTGAGGATGTGGATGAGGATGAGGATAGGAGGAGGATGAGAATGAGAACAGGATGAAGAGGAGGATGAGGAATATGATGAGGATAAGGATGAGGAAGAGGAAAGGATGAGGATGAGGATGAGGATAAGATGAGGAGGAGAATGAGGATGAGGATGAGGATAGGATGAGGATGTGGCTAGGATGAGGGGTAGAATGTGGAAGAG
>NC_032011.1:23178777-23179219 GCF_001865875.1 Lupinus angustifolius | reverse complement strand
CGAGAATGAGAATGAGGATAGGATGCGGATGAGGATGAGGATAGGATAAGGACGAGAATGAGGATGGGGAAAAGGATACGATGAGGATGAGGAAGAGGAAGAGGATAGAATTAGGACGAGAATGAGGATGAGGATAGGATGAGGAGGAGGAGGAGGAGGATAAAATGAGGATGAGGATAGGATATGGATGAGAATGAGGATGAGGATAGGATACAGATAGATTGAGGATGAGGATAGGATGAGGATGATGATCAGGACGAGGATGAGGATGAGTAAGAGGATGAGGGTAGGATGAGGATGAGCATGAGTATGAGGATAGGATGAGGACAAGAATATGAATGAGGATAGGATGAGGATGAGGATGAGGAAGAGGATAGGATGAGAATGAGAATGTGGATGAGGATAAGGATAGGATGAGGATGAGGAAGAGGAAGAGGATGAG
>NC_032011.1:23178250-23178677 GCF_001865875.1 Lupinus angustifolius | reverse complement strand
GAGGATGAGGATGAGGATGAGGATGAGGATGAGGATGAGGATGAGGATGAGGATGAGGATAGGATGAGAATGAGGATGAGGATAGGATGAGGATGAGGATGAGGGTAGGATTAGGGTAGGATGAGGATGAGGATTAGGGTAGGATGAGGATTAAGATGAGGATTAAGATGAGGAAGAGGATGAGGATGAGGAAGACCAAGAGGATGACGACGAGGATGAGGATAGGAGGAGGACGGGAATGAGGATGAGGATGAGGAGGAGGATGAGGAGGAGGATGAGGATGAGGATGAGGATGAGGATGAGGACAAGGATAGGATGAGGACAAGAATGAGAATGAGGATAAGATGACGATAGGATGAGGACGAGAATGAGGATAGGATGAGGACGAGAATGAGGATAGGATGATGAGTTGAATGAGGATGAGGAT
>NC_032011.1:23177934-23178150 GCF_001865875.1 Lupinus angustifolius | reverse complement strand
AGGATGAGGATGAGGATAGGATGAGGATGAGGATGAGGGTAGGATGAGGATGCGGATGAGGGTAGGATGAAGATTACGATGAGGAAGAGGATGAGGATGGGATGAGGATGAGGAAGACCAAGAGGACGAGGACGAAGATGAGGATAGGAGGAGGACGGGAATGAGGATGAGGATGAGGATGAGGTTTAGGATGAGGTGTAAGATGAGGATGAGGAT
>NC_032011.1:23177175-23177834 GCF_001865875.1 Lupinus angustifolius | reverse complement strand
CGAGAATGAGGAGGAGGATAGGATGAGGAAGAGGATGAGGATAAGATGAGGATGAGGATGAGGATGAGGATGAGGATGAGGATAGGGTGAGGATGAGGATGAGGGTAGGATGAGGATGAGGATCAGGGTAGGATGAGGAATAAGATGAGGAAGAGGTTGAAGATGAAGATGAGGATAAGGATGAGGATGAGCACGAGGATTTGGACGAGGATGAGGACGAGGATGAGGATAGGAGGAGGATGTGGATGAGGATAGGAGTTGGATGAGGATAAGGACGAGGAAGAGGATGAGGATAAGAATGAGGATGAGGATGAGGATAAGGATTACGATAGGATGAGGATGAGGACGAGGATGAGGATATGGATGAGGATGAGGATGAGGATGAGGATAGAAGGAGAATGAGCATAAGGATAGGATTAAGAGGTAGAGGAGGAGGAGGATGAGGATGAGGAAGAGGAAAGAATGAGGACGAAAATGAGAATGAGGATAGAATGAGGATGAGAAGGAGGATAGGATGAGGAAGTGAATGAGGATGAGGACAGGATGAGGATGAGAATGTGGTAGAGGATGAGGATGAGGATAAGGATAAGATGAGGAAGTGGTATAGGATGAGGATTAGGATAGGATGAGGACGAGAATGAGGATGAGGATGAGGATGA
>NC_032011.1:23176580-23177075 GCF_001865875.1 Lupinus angustifolius | reverse complement strand
GGATAGGATGAGGACGAGAATGAGGATGAGAATGAGGTTGAGGTTGAGGATGAGGAAGAGGATGAGTATCAGATGAGGACGAGAATGAGGATGAGGATGAGGATGAGGACAAGAATGAGGATGAGGATAGGATGGTGATGAGGATGAGGATGAGGACAGGATGCAGACTAGCATTTGGATGAGGATAGGATGTGGATGAGGATATTATGAGGATGAGGATGGGAATAGGATATGATGTGAATGAGGACGAGGATGAGGATAGGATAGGATGAGAATGAGGATGAGAATAAGCTCAGAACGAGAATGAGGATGATGATAGGATGAGGACGAGCAAGAGGATGACGACGAGAACGAGGATGAGGATGAGGATGAGGATGAGGAAGAGGATAAGGATGAGGATAGGATGAGGATGAGGAAAAGGAGAGGATGAGGTAGTAGATAGGATGAGGACGGGGATAGGATGAGGATGAGGATGAGGATAGGATAAGATGAAGA
>NC_032011.1:23175774-23176480 GCF_001865875.1 Lupinus angustifolius | reverse complement strand
GGAGTAGAATGAGGATGAGGATGAGGATAGGATGAGGAGGAGGATGACGATGAGGATGAGGATAAGGATAGGATGTGGAAGAGGAAGAGGATAGGCTGAGGACGAGAATGAGAATGAGGCTAGGATGAGGATGAGGATGAAGATACGATGAGGTCAGAGGATAAGGATAAGGATAAGATGAGGAGGAGGATGAGGATAGGATGAGGATGAGAATGAGGATAGGATTAGGATGACGATGAGGACGACAATGAGTATGAGGATAGGATGATTAGGTGGATGAGGATAGGATGAGGACGAGAATGAGGATGAGGACGAGGATGAGAATAGGATGAGGATTAGGATGAGGACGAGGAAAAGTATGAGGAAGAGGATGATGGTAGGATAAGGATGAGAGTGACGATGAGGATATGATGAGGAAGAGAATGAGAATGAGGATAGGATGAGTATGAGGATAAGATGAGGATGAGAATGACGATAAGGAGGAGGATAGGATGAGGAAGAGAATGAGAATGAGGATAGGATGAGGATGAGGACGAGGATAGGATGAGGATTAGATTGAGGATAGGATGAGGATGAGGACGAGAATGAGAATGTGGATAGGATGAGGATGAGGATAGGATGAGGACGAGATTGAGGATACGATAGGGATGAGGATGAGGAGAAGGAGGAGGATGAGGAAGAGGATAGGTTGAGCATGAGGACGAGG
>NC_032011.1:23119576-23175674 GCF_001865875.1 Lupinus angustifolius | reverse complement strand
TATATATATATATATATATATATTTATTTATAATAATGTAAAATACTCCATTCATCATGCCACTTCATCTATTGTATACTACACTACAATACTCCATTCATGATTTTTTTACGGGTAAGATTGTAAATTTAATTTAATGGTTAGTTTCTCAACATATTCTCTCCACTAGAAATGTTTTTTTGGGTCCCATATGGTTTTATATCTGCGGTCCATTTTTCTTTGTCAACCTAAAAAGTGAAAACAAATAAATTCATTCATTCTCTCCTCTTTCCTTTTTCATTCCCCTTATTTTCAATACATCCAAATAGAGTGTAAAAGTTAAAGCATATGAGTATGATAAAAAGCTTTGTGTGACTTAAGTTATAAAGAAAAATGATTTATAAAAAAACGCCTTACTTACATGGCATAACAGGGATGAATGTGAGACCATATTTTTGTCCCAAAAAATGTATAAATTTTGTGTGTCACTCAACTATAATTGATTAAAAAATATATTTAAATTGAAAATTTAACAATTAAAATTGTCCTAACACATGAAGTAACATTTTTTGGAATAAAAGATGTCATCATAACCAGTACCCAAATAAACGGATGAGGGACCGTAGTGTAGACCATTGATTAATTTAAATTTTAATAAAAGGGTGACGATTGCAAATTTGCAATGAATAAAACTAAAAGAAGGAGCAATGTGCCTAAATATAAATGAGGGTGGTTAAGGAGGCAACATCCACTTAACCCAATATGATGAATTTACGATACATAAAAGAAAAGCTTTCTTTTTAACATCACACGACAAAACCATGAATACAATGTTACAGATTTACGTTTTCTTAAGTATACATTCACTTTCAGTCACGTCGTATTTTACTGAAAATTTATATTATGTTTTTATTTAAACATTGCCACTTTACACTCATAAGTCATAACTTCCGTTATAATAATACAATTGAAGAATAAGGTGCAATGGTACATGCCGTTCAACTAAATGAAGTAAAAATTCAACGTATAGATTGCTTTATATAAAGTGTGAGATACCTTATGATTCAAGCTACACGTGCAACCCATTGAATATTTGACTAGCGTATGGTATCGTATCTATTGATCTTTCTTTATACATCATAATATTTATTTTTATAGGTACCTTATTTTCCAACTTAAAATTGAACTTTCCCCGTGACTTTAACACATGTGACAAGTACAATTTTCCAACCACCACATGAAATGTTTTCATGAGCTCATCCACAAATTTAGTAATCTCACCTTGCAAAGTAGATTAGTTTCAAATGCAATTACATAACTTACAAATTACAACTATATTATGTATAATATATTTAAACTTCCATAACATTCCATTGTCGTCCAGCGGTTAGGATATCTGGCTTTCACCCAGGAGACCCGGGTTCGATTCCCGGCAATGGAATTTTTTTTTATCGAGTTCAAATCTTGGAAAAAGTTTTACCCATATTTCAAAGATATGAAAACTCTTACCACAGACAATTTACAGGGTTAGTTACTCACAGGATAATCTCATGATGTGGAAGTGCAGCCAAGTAGCTCAGCACTATTGGGTAGCCTTAAGCGTTTGGACTACCCTTTATTTCTATCAAGCATTTCTTTGAGAGATTGACTATTGAATCTGCAATGACTTTAGCACTGGACTTCATGTAACCGCCTGAAACATGAAATAACAGATGAAGAAAAGCTGGTAAGCATTCTTATGTTTACAACTGATTCATCACATTTTTGAAGTCATAACTATTATCATCTGATCAAATTTAATTGAATCAATGTTTCTAAGAACCTTTCAATATAACAGCCTATCAAGGGGAGGTTGGCAAAGCTGTTGGAGTTCTCAGTATATGACCCAAAGGCCAAAGGTCTTGGTTAGCCTGTTGTAAAGCTGCTATCGTAAAACGATATAGTTGGTTCAAGTCCAACCCTTCCCTTTCAAGTCCAACCCTTCCCTTCACCTATTATGCATAACGGGAGCTTTATGGCACTAGGTGTTGGACCTGTCTGCGGTAAGAGACCCTCCAACCTTACCAGGTCATGGGAAGACTCCATAAGACATCATATATTGAGCCAAAATCGACAATATTTTTTTTTTGTCTTTTCCACTTATAAATTCTTTCACTCATCACTCATATACAATGTAGAACTTCACACTTGAATATATAATAGTTGCTTATAAATTTTAAATATTGCATTTATCTTATCAAATGAACGTTGTATAAGGCCAGGAAAAATGGAATATTTTAATTTGTTTTTGCAAAGGTGAACAAAGTGGACAACACTTAGGTTGTATGGAATAAGATAACAAATAGAATGTTAATAGCAATCTTCATATTTCATTGATTGATTGATTGTAATGGATGAACAATACACAATTTAAAAGAGAATAAAGAAAGCTAACATGATGATGACCATTCAAATGTCATAACCTTACAACATAATAATATTCTAGCTATTCAATAAAAAATATTTAATTAAATCTGAATAATTAACCAGGACCTTATAACAAAGTTCATAGCAAACACCCTATTATTAACCATGTCTCAGAAGTCATGCAAAGGATGGACCAAATTCAGGATGCTTTCCATTATTTGTTTGAACATTAGATGCATAATTAAAAAGATCAGGAGTAAGATGCACCAGATACGACCAGTATATGATATGTATGATAGGGCCCTTTGTTAAATAAGTTTCATGGTTGCACACTTAATACCATAATGGCCCCGTAAGGATTAAGATTTATCGAGTTCAAATCTTGGAAAAAGTTTTACCCATATTTCAAAGATATGAAAACTCTTACCACAGACAATTTACAGGGTTAGTTACTCACAGGATAATCTCATGATGTGGAAGTGCAGCCAAGTAGCTCAGCACTATTGGGTAGCCTTAAGCGTTTGGACTACCCTTTATTTCTATCAAGCATTTCTTTGAGAGATTGACTATTGAATCTGCAATGACTTTAGCACTGGACTTCATGTAACCGCCTGAAACATGAAATAACAGATGAAGAAAAGCTGGTAAGCATTCTTATGTTTACAACTGATTCATCACATTTTTGAAGTCATAACTATTATCATCTGATCAAATTTAATTGAATCAATGTTTCTAAGAACCTTTCAATATAACAGCCTATCAAGGGGAGGTTGGCAAAGCTGTTGGAGTTCTCAGTATATGACCCAAAGGCCAAAGGTCTTGGTTAGCCTGTTGTAAAGCTGCTATCGTAAAACGATATAGTTGGTTCAAGTCCAACCCTTCCCTTTCAAGTCCAACCCTTCCCTTCACCTATTATGCATAACGGGAGCTTTATGGCACTAGGTGTTGGACCTGTCTGCGGTAAGAGACCCTCCAACCTTACCAGGTCATGGGAAGACTCCATAAGACATCATATATTGAGCCAAAATCGACAATATTTTTTTTTTGTCTTTTCCACTTATAAATTCTTTCACTCATCACTCATATACAATGTAGAACTTCACACTTGAATATATAATAGTTGCTTATAAATTTTAAATATTGCATTTATCTTATCAAATGAACGTTGTATAAGGCCAGGAAAAATGGAATATTTTAATTTGTTTTTGCAAAGGTGAACAAAGTGGACAACACTTAGGTTGTATGGAATAAGATAACAAATAGAATGTTAATAGCAATCTTCATATTTCATTGATTGATTGATTGTAATGGATGAACAATACACAATTTAAAAGAGAATAAAGAAAGCTAACATGATGATGACCATTCAAATGTCATAACCTTACAACATAATAATATTCTAGCTATTCAATAAAAAATATTTAATTAAATCTGAATAATTAACCAGGACCTTATAACAAAGTTCATAGCAAACACCCTATTATTAACCATGTCTCAGAAGTCATGCAAAGGATGGACCAAATTCAGGATGCTTTCCATTATTTGTTTGAACATTAGATGCATAATTAAAAAGATCAGGAGTAAGATGCACCAGATACGACCAGTATATGATATGTATGATAGGGCCCTTTGTTAAATAAGTTTCATGGTTGCACACTTAATACCATAATGGCCCCGTAAGGATTAAGAGAGGTTGAAAAGAAATAGCATACCTGAAGTGAGCATGATGATAGGAATGTTTTTCTCACGAGCAAACCGAAATACTTTCTCATCTCTAAGAGCAACCCCTTCAGGACTGATCTGCATGTACAAAATAGCGCAAACACCGCCTAAGGTAAGTGATAAGTAATAAAAGAATCATGTAAAACACTAATTCATAATAATGAACCATTCTTTTCATGTAGAAACTACAGATCAAGAGCAAATGACCATGCAATTAACAAGTTTATATTTTACTACAATAAAATGAATTCAAGAATGATGTTACCTGCAACCTTCCTAATGGGTCACCTTCTAAGATGTCCGTTCCAGCATTATAAACTATCAACTCAGGATCAAACCTATGCCTGGCAACCTTGAATCATCACATTGACAACAACAGAAAAATAAATAAAAGGACCTGAATATAGGGTCTCCAACACAATTCTAGGACTTCAGAGTGGAAGGGAAGATAATAAAAATAATGGGAATGGAAGGATGGGATTGGGAACTTTATTTTCCTTCACCTTGTTTAGGTGTTCAAAATAAAGAAGGGGAAGGTAATACATGCTGCATCACAAACAAAACAAACACTAAGCAAAAAAGTGACAAAATGAAACTAATATGGTTGAATACTTGGGTAGGATATAGCAATGCAAGATTTTGCAACAGATACTCAAGCCAAAATATAAGAGGTTAACAAAGTTTACAATCATAATGTGATGTACCTCAAGTGCTTCATCTAATTTCTGCAGGTACTCTTCCGTAAGTGTCCCACTCTGAAAGTTCAGGAATAGAAAAGATAAAAAAACACTTCTTGTCAGAGGCAAATAGGAAAGCAAATATGATCAAGGTTTTAACTAGTATAATGAACATACCTTCACTTCAACTTTCTGATTTATGTAGTTCCTTGCCTCATAATCCTAATATAGAAGGCAAAAAGGAAGTGGTAAGAGATTGTAGCCGGTTAGCCCTAAGCTAACAAAATTATTTACAATAGATGCACAGTCTAAACTAAAAGTGAATAACAATTAACTGTTTCTAATAGACCACTTACATACGAATCTCTGGACTTTTTTTCCATAAATGAAGCAAATGTGAAAAATGAGAGATTGATAAAAAACAGTTCATAAAGTGAAAGAAAAAGAACACATAACAAATCAAGGAGCAGATAGCTTACCAAAGGATATATTCCAGGGTTATACATATCCAGGATATAGACTCGTCCTGCCATTACAAAGCCACTATATTAGTGGAAATGCTAAAAGATATGAAGTCAAACACCAGGAGGAGAAATGTTTTGGACATACTGTCATTGGCAAAGTCCATTTCATGACCATTTCCTTGATGTGCATCAAGATCAATAATCATCACCCTGAAGATTTTGCAGACAATTGGAAAATAATGCTTATCTGTACAATGTATTAATAGCATATGCTAACATGTAACTATAAAGCCTAAGCATGATAGTACCTTGATACATTCAAACGAACAAAAGCAAAGTGGATGCACAGAGAAATATCTGCATAAGCACAAAATCCACCTCCATTTTCTGCAGAACAATGATGAAAGCCTCCTCCTACATTAATGGCCCATCCTCTCTCCTTTGCAAGTTTTGCAGCTAATATAGTTCCTCCAACCTACAATCAGAGTAGGAGTAAGATCTAATATTCACAAACGTTGAAGAGACTTCAATAAAAATAATTACTTCACCTGCTTCCTGAATGGGAAAAGAACTTTTTGTTGCACCAGAAAATTGGGTACTAATGCCACAGGAGCGACCTATACTTCAGAAGTTTATATCAGTAAATATTCTTTAATATGTTAACTGCATAAAGCCTCAGCAAACACCATCCTCAAAATGAATGGTAAAATAATGGAAATAGTTGCTCAAAGCATTCCAACACAACCACATCAGATCAAAATGTCTATAAAAAGGTAAATAAATGGGTTTGGTACAAATCCTACACAATTGTCAAATTCTCAAGACATATGTGTGTGATGTGTAGTGCAAGTTCAGAATCTGTTGATCACCTTTTCTTACATTGTCCTACTGCTACTACATTGTGGAATTCTTCATTTGGTTTTTTGGAGCATATTGGGTGTGTCCTAAGCTTTTGGACCAGTTTTCTATGACCAATTTTATTCCTTATGGTAGAAATAATGAGGCCAAATTTTTATGGCAAGTGCAAATTTTGCAGCACATTTGGTAGAGTTAATTCTTGCACATTTTAGGATATCTTTTCAAGCACATCTTTGGGATAAAATTAGGCATTTGGCTACATTGATGTCTTCTGTTCCCTTTTTGACTCTTTTTTTTTACTTGTATTCTCTTTCTCTTGAAGAATTTCTTATTTTATATTAATATTATGTATGGCTCATATCAAGGATGTAAATCACAGCCTCATCGTGTGGGGAGAAACGGTTGTGTTCTTGAAGCTTGTCAAGAGGTCCACGGTCCGAGCAACCACAACCATGGACCTGGTGACAACCAGGGCATGGAATGACACAATTGAGGATACACAGACTGGCCGTGTCTGGCACCATGACACTGGATCGAGACAGCACTGTCAAATAACTGAATTTGTTTCATGGACTTTTAGGGTTATGTATTGGGTCCAGGTAGGAGACTAAATATACATGTATTCTATAACTCAAAGAGGTGTTCTTGAGAGTGTAAGAGCTTGTAATCCTAATCTCTAATAACAAATTGGTAGCTGCTCAATGCTCCCTTAAGGCAATGGTTCGATAAATGTTTTCCACTTAAAGGCTTCCTCCCATCCTATCCGGGACTTCACACTTGAATATACCCAAAAATTAAAAAAAGAAACAGGAAAATACCTCAGTTATCCTAGCAACGTTTGAACTTTCCTTCAGACTGCTCAAGTACGATTCTGAGTGTACCTTCACGGAAAAAAAGACATAAACAAAATAGATTTAGCACTAGACATTCTGCTTAAATTATATCAGCTAGAATTCTATTGTTTGTTGCTCTGCATGAATAACAAGATGGTAAGGGAAATGGTGAATCTAGTGAATTCCAAGTTCAAAGGTCAAAATATGTCATGCAAAAAGAGGATAGTTTTCTTCTTCAGTAGGGTGGGCAGTGAAAAGCTAACCTTTCATATATTAACACTGATAACCACGCAAGACACACATCTAGTTTTTAGAGTAACATGCGAAGAGTCACAAAAAATAGAGTGAAGATCCTAGAAAAACTGAAATTTACTAAATCATAAAAAGGTGCACGGTATCTCACAGACTAGAGAGAAACAAATTAACAAGGCTCTACATTGCAGACACATCAATATTGTGGATGTAGTCACCACCATAATTGCAATGTGGTTCATGGTTTCAAATCACAAGAAAGGATCCAAACAAAATGGTAACAAAACAGTGATGCAGCCGCACCGGTTTCAAAACCAATCATTAGACACAGAACAAATTTCACAATGCAACTGCAATTTAAAACCATCTTAACCACAGTTGAATCACATGTGCATCTGTAACTAACTAGATGACTCAATAACTAACCAAACTAACTAGAAAATGGTAATACAATTTCCAAACATATGTCAGTTGAATCGACATTCACTTATGTGTGGAAGTGTCCATGAAGCATAAATACATAGTCATTACCACTAGAAGATCATCCTTGGACGCTTCAAGAGGCTCAACAATGCACTTTTTGTCTAGAACACCGAAGGAGGTGAGGAACCGACAAATCCGTCCCCATTTAGACGAGTCAAACGGGTGCCTATATCAATTAACAAAAATCAGTCAAAAGAGTAGCATCAAAATTCAACATTCAATGGGGAAATTACACCAACTTCCCTGGGTTTATCTTAATTACACATAAACGAGTGCGAATAGGGCGTGTTTGGTAATATCACCAAGGTAATAATTATTGTTGTTCGGTAATAATGTTTGTTTACGGGCTTTCAAGTCAAAAGATTAATTCATTTTACAAGACAATCAGTTAACCTTTCCGAGACAGCTCATTCTTGCAATTGGCTAATCAGATTTTCAGCTCAAACTTCCAACTAACTTATAAACCTTAAACTCGCTCCTAAGCTACTTGTGCAAAGCATAGCCTTATAACTTTTTAGCCTTAACGGTGTTGATGATAATTCCGTATTTCCCCTACATACAACTATCTACACGTCTACGACTATATGATAACTGAAAATCACTTGCGAAAAAACTGAATACAGTTGAGTAAAGTAAGAGAAGTGAAAAATTGCTTACAGTTTCTCTAGGCCGAGAAAAGCTATATCATAAGACTCGGAGTATATAAGTGGAACCTGAATCGTAAAAAAAGTTAGACAAAAACAAAAAGCTGATTCAAAGCGCAAATAGAAAATAACTGAGTTGTAGATTAGTTACCTTAGACACAGACACATCGAAGTAGAGCTTACTTGAGATTATACGGTTTCGTTGAACATCGTCCTTTGAGGAAGAAGAAGAAGACATCGATAACGATGTTTGAGAATAATGGTTTCGTTGAAGAATGGGAACGGTGGCGACCGAGATGAACAATAAAATGACCGAGTTACGGAGATGTTGAGTAGACTCGGTAACGAGTTTTGGGATAAAATGCATGAGTCAGCATAATTTAAACTCACTTCGGACACAGAAATGATATTTGATGGAAATGGATTGTTCCACAAGTTAACCGCACCGAATCAGCGAGTCTAGCTAATTTTCATTGTTGATGACTCGGTCACAATCCGAGTTGAGATTGCAAGTATGTAACACGTGTAAGGTACTCGTAAATCTACAATCCGTTTCAGAATTGTAATGATTTACGACTTCTGTTTATCACTCTAATTGCGCCTTATTTTTCATTAATCAAAAAGATAAAATATAAAATAAATATATATTAAGTTCACATCTTTAAATAGAAAATAGAAAATGTGGACTTATATAAAAGACAAATATACAAACTATTGTAAATTAAGTTAACTCAATAATATTTTATAGAACACAAACAACAGTAGGTGTTCTTTTGTCTGAGGCAAAACCGATCTTAGACTACCTTGAATAGATAATTGAAAAGGCATTGTTATGTTTAAGTTAATATAGGTGAAGATATGTAAAAAGAAATAGAATGAGAGTATGAAAATATATATGAATAGGTGTAATTTATCAGGAAAGATCTTTCCTATTTATAGTTAATTGGGGTGAATCAAACCAAGTCTTTATGATGTTTATATAATTCTAGGTAATCATCATTAACACATTAATTACAAGTTGAAACCTCCATTCTTACCTGTGTCACACGGTCCTGCTGGGTTTGTGCTTTGACTGACACATTGTTTTATTTAGGATGTGTCACTTTGTTATGAGTATAAATGTTTCCAGTTTAAACTATGAAATTGGTAGGACGAACCAAACCACAATCATAAGATATGGTTTAGTTCGATTTTATTTTTTTAATGAATTGTTTAAATTCGGCCCGATTAATGATTTTGTTCATTCATTAAAGAAATAGATATAAAGAATATTATTGTGCAGTTGTGTGAATTATTTAGGCAAATTTATGACGTTATATATATATATATATTACTGCTTATTAAATTGTTATACTCATTTCCTATTATCTTTATAATTTGGAAACTATGTAAAGTTGTACCTATCCTATAACATAAATTGTTATATGTGTTACTAATTTGTATGTGATATTAATTATGAATTGTATTGTTATATATGTTACTAATTGTTGTATGTGATATTAATTATGAATTATATTGTTATATATATTACTACTTATTAATTATATTGTTATATATGTTACTAATTAAGGATATTATTACTGTTACATATGTGGTAATTTGTTTACTTCTTTATAAATTACATAATTATTATATATGTTATTATAAGAAAATTATTTGAGTCAATTTGCTTGCTCATCTATTTATGATTTATGTTTTATGATAATAAAAGTAGTTTTTATTCTGGGGACAAACAATGCATCATAAAATACATTTTTAATTGATGTAGAATTTAAAAAAATAAATAGGAAAACTGTGAAACAGAATTAAAACATTCATGACTGGTTCAATTTCCTAAAATAAAATCGATAGTTAATTGGAGTGAAACAAACCATATCTTTATGCTATTATATAATCCTAGGTAATTACTATTAACACATTAATTACAAGTTGAAACCACCATTCTTTCCTTAAATTCTACATTATAATAAATAAAAAATGTAATTTAAAGTAAACACAATATAAAAAACTATAACATAAAGGGCACATCCAATATGAAAAGGATATCATAATACTTAAAAAATGAAATAGATAAGAATCAGATAAAATAAAAATGTAGGTCAATAAACATGATGTGCTTAGTTCTCGAGATGATCAAAATAGTAAGAGTTTAATTACTGTGAGCGACACTTGTTGAAAAAACACAAAAAAAAAATTAATTTCTTATCCGAAAGAGGGAGAGGATACACTTGTACTCATTAGTATTCCCTCCATTCATTTGTCATTTAACACCGTCTAAACTAATTTTTTTTTTCATTACAAATTTTCTAATTATTTTCAACCTTAGATGTCAATTTGAGTTCATTTTACAAAAAAAGAAATCTTAATTTAATAATTAAAAGCAATTAAAGTTAATATAAACTACAATATTCGCCATATAAACTTACTCCTATGCCTCCCTTCTCTTTTGCATCTGATTCCAAAGTTGTATAAAAAGCCAGAAGCAGAAGCAAAAACAGAAACAAAAAAGCCATGGCAGACAAGCCAAGTCGATCACTGGTGTTACTCGGAGACGGGTTAGCCCGTTCAATCGATCCATCATCGCACACTCACCTTCACTCTCTCGCCTCTCACTCTCTCTGCGGTTTCTTGTCTCTCCCTAATTCTTCTCCCTCAGGTTCCCCTTTCCCTTCTATCTCCCTCTTTTCATTTATTATTTATTCCAATTATCCATCATATACATAATCAAGATTAATGTCTGACAAATAATAATTAATCAAACCAACTTTTTAATTTCCCAAATTATCAAAAATATTTTCGATTCCGGTTCTGTTACACCTTCACTACCTGTTTGTCATAAGGTCTAAGATACAATCTATTTCATATTTTTACATCTCATAATTATGAAATTCTAGTTCGAGTTTAATTTTAATGTAAAATTGTTTACTCTATTGATCATAACCATTTGTACCACTTTCGAGGCAGTTATTATGAAAGTCAAACATTTTTAATGACGCGTTGATGTAAAATTGGATGACATTGTAAGGAAACTTTCTTATAGGTCTGTGAGTAAGTGGTGCAAGACATCATTGTTTAGGAGAGTTGATATACAAGATTTTAAATCTGGGTTTGCGACCTTTAGATAAATTGATATGTTAAGGTTTTAGTAGTCGCTGAAACCATATCGCACTGCAATTGTGGCCACATCGACCATACTTTCCCTAAATGTAAAGGTTTTTGGGGATTCCGAAACCGCAACCACTATTTAAAACGTTGGTTATATATAAATGGAATGAAGACAATGTTATACCTTTTAAGTTCTAGAGCTTTATTATTCATGTAATAGAATAGTAGTTATACTATTTTGCTTGTCTTAATTTTTCCTTTTGTTGTTTCTGTGAAATTCAAATTCACTTAAATATATAGTTTTCAGAAAGCGAGGATGAGAGGATAGTTAGAGAGTTTGCTGTTCTGCTCGATGCGCACGAGACCTGTTTAAATACGGTGAGATCATCTTATGCAATACTGTTGTGTTGGTGAATTATACAAGCTTTCTTTATTAAGTATTATGACATATCATTAATGGTTTTTTCCTTGTTAGAATGAGCCAAATTGGGATAATATTAGCGAAAAGGATACAACAAGCCAAACCTTATCTAATAGGTATTTTCTTTATCCGTTTTCTTTTTCTTTTTCATCATGATGTTTACTTGTGAAATAGCACAGTTATATCAGCTAAAGCACTTCCTTCTCTGATTACAGGTTTATGGGAATGAAAGCAGCTATATTGACAAACAATTCGAGCTTGAAATCTTTCAGTGCCAAGCTTGGCTTCACTGTTCTTCACTTTGATGAATTACTGAAAGATCATACTGCTGAATTACAAGATAAGGTTGCAGCCCTTGAGCTGCTCAAGTTGCTTGGCTTCGATGAAGGGAAGGTGCTGGACAATAACCGTTTTGATATTGTTTTCTTTCACATTGGAGCCGGTGAAAAGGTTAATAGTTATGAACAAGAAACGATTGCTGCTGACATGGAGTATGTTGATGCCTTGGTTGGTGAGATAATGAGCCAATCCCAACCGGGTTCTGACATCGGTTCTCGTCTGCACTTATCCCTTGTCATGAGCTATGGCAATGTATTGGAAGATGATAATTTGAAGTATTCAGTATCAAAGAGGGGTGACGAGAAGAACTCTTCTTTTTCAACACTCTTTCCTTTGCAAAGTTATGCTATGAAAGGGGGATTTGCTCGGAAGGATGTAAGGTAATAAATAAAGTATAGTAATTAAGGATCTCAGTAGTCCTTGCTTTCTCTTTGGAATGTCTTGCATATTTACCTCCATATCAAATGATACAGGCACCATTCTCCCATGTTAATCTCCCAGCTGCAACATGCCGTGACTCGCAAGGATAATGCAGAAAGATTTTGTTTTGAGGACTTCAAGGAGGTTTGTTTTTCGAGATTTTACTTCAAAATTATTGATCAACAATTCAGCATCATGTTTGATTGAGCGTTTCTACTACTATACTATTAACGCATTTGATTCTGTCATTGTTGTCAGTTTTTGTCGTCTTACTGTTGAATATTAAAAAATCCAATCAATTCAATTACTTGTGCTAACAACAAAATCATTACCTTGGTTTTGAAATTTAATACTGCTTGGAAGTTTCCTTGTGAAGTTGTGATAGGCTTGTTTAGCTGTAATGCAATGCTTCATCACTATATAGCCTTTTTCACTATTTTTTGTTTTCTTCTTGTCATGCAGCATGGTGGAAATCTTACAATACCAGCAGATAGGTTCTTGCATGAGATAGCCTTTAAGCTTTGGAAAGCTCCTAAGTATGGAGCCTGATTGTTTTTCTTTTAAACTTATTGTCGGCATCTTGGTGTCTCTATTTAAACATGTTCACTATTAATCGCCATGGCTGTGATGCCAAGTAACATGCTTATTTCATTCTCTAGTCTGGGTTCTATATGTAATAACTAATTACAATGTGATGGTTGAGGGTATACACCTAGCTCCTAACTCTTATTATGGTAATGTTTGTTGTTAGCCAAATTCACCTTATATTTGGTAAACTATTTTTTAACATATAATAGACATCCTCTTAAATGCTTTTAATTCCAGGGGTGTTGGAAAATTTTAATTGGGTTTTCAAAACTTGATGTGTTAAGTGCAAAAGGCAGTGATTTCTTGCACTTGGAATTTGGCTATTCTTAAGTTAAAACTAATTAAAGTTTGTAGCTTTGGATTCGATTTTGGCATACTCACAAATTTTAATTTGGCTAGGCATCAGTTTTGGGGCTAACTGTAGAACATATCGCTTCAAATATTGTTGTTTCTGGTAGTAAACAATGTCATTGCATAGGAGTAGCATGATTTTGATGTATTTTTAGTTATGTTGCCGAATGAGGAATGAGACATTAACTAGTAGATGTTCATCTTTGTACAGGAATGGTGGTTACTGAAAACACTCTTTTGAACACTCTCTTATGAGGTGTTTGGTTAGGACCCATTAAATAATGAGACCACTCTATTAAGTGGGGATCACATGCACTCTAACAAAAAGGTGTTTGTTAAAAAGGTATAGCAATCTTATTAAACCCAAATAGGATATTAAACTGGAAGTAATCCATTTCTCGTTTAACTTCTTAATGATGTCTTAATAATTATCTATAAATATATAGTTATAGATAAATACAAAATATTATATAATTAGTAATAATGTATAATTATATTGAAATTATATCTTTATATCTTTTTTGTACCAGAATATAATAAAATATTAGAATATTGATCCATTTTTTTAATTTTAATTAAATTGTCTTATTCACTTTCTAAGTTACTTTGATACAATCAAATCAGAATTTCTCCAACATAAAATGGTCAAACAAAATTAAACTATCCGATCAGCGGTCAGACCATTTAAACTATCCGATCCGGTCCTCAATGGTGTATTGCTAACATTAGTCATCCACACAAAATTTGAAGCTTTAAAGCTGGTATTTTTGTTCAGCCTTTAGAACTCAGTAGTACTAAAAGTTGCACTTACTATAACGTATATATGAAGTAATTATTAAGGAGTCAGTGCTTTTCTTTGTCATTGAGTCATTCTAAATTTCTAATCACTTTGTGTAATATCTGCGACTGTTCTTCAAAACTAGGGTAACAAGCACATCAATTATCACTATTTCAAGTTCTAGAATTAGGCAGATTCTTCGAGTTGAAGTCTTTCCAGCACAAAAACTTAACTGATTCTAAGGCCTTGAAATAGGGTTGATTAACAACTTGAATTGTTCATATCATGATGTTAACCTTCTAAAGTAATAATCCTAAATTTTCATTATAAAATTTACCATAGCTAATGATTAAATCATGCTAAGCGTTAATCTCATTGCTTCAGAATGATATCTGCAAGACAAATGAAGAATGAAAAAGCTTTTTAACCGCATTATAACTATTTATCATTGACCAAAAAAAGATCACAAATTCTTTAGAACTCATAACATTTCCTTCAGAAATTTCATGAACTTTCCATCATAAACTTAGTCATTGTTCCAAAATAACAATAAACACAACATTCCATCTATTATTTGGTGAAGATGAAACTTTTTCTTACACAAACCACAACCATCCTTCAATTCAAGAGTGCATCTATCACTCTAATAGGTTCCTAATTAGATAAGTACCCACTAGAAACCACCCCATCAAGAGTAGAGAGAAGGATAGTAGACCAAGCAAGAAGGGCCACCCAACCATGAAAACACCAATGCAAACAACCACAACAAAAGGCAGGAAGGACCTTACAACTGACATGAAGTCAACCCAGTGCCCCTTGAATAGTATCAAGGCTCCTACATTCACCATGTTCCAATTCATCGATCCACCGTAACACATGCGGTTCAGACAGTTGGCAACGAATGAGTGGCAGTTGCAAGTGAAAAGGTTGTACGTTTTGTTGTCAAAGTACCGCATGCTTGACTGTAAGGCATCATCCCATGTGATTGCAGTCCCGTTCTCGGTATGGCGGTAGCTATGCTTGCATGTGTGTGCAGATAGGTTAGGGGGGAAGCAACACTGTACATATGCCACAATTGAAATTATAGTTAGCACTTCAAAACAGTTAAAGTTGACTCCAACCAAAATTTCAAGGGGAAGAGGGAAGGGATGAGGTTTGAAAATGGATTCTATGGTTACGTGAGCCAAAACACTACAGTTGAAGTCATACAATGTGGAAGTTGAAGCAAAACATCATATCAGGGTGGAATAAAAATCATCTCGTAAGCATCATAAAGGTTTACAATGTGGAAGGTTGCGGAGCTAGAAGACTTTCATTGAGATGGCTAAAGAAGAACAATACATTATTGAAGGGGGTCAAGTAAGAATGCATATTTTCTCCAGAAAGATTAATGTGAAAAGTTGACTTGTATGAACTTTGGGGTTGCCATAGCTACCCTGTCATTACAATATCGACCACCTTCCAGAATCAAGCATTAATGACCTAATTGTGCATAAGAACCAACTACAAACTCAACATGCTAATTTGGATCAGCATCTTATGATATCTACCTAAGTAGATATGCTAATTTCAAATGTAAGTGTGAGCTTGTAAAAGGAATAAAGAAATATGAAATAACAAACTTTCTGTATTCAACCAAACTTGATAAATGGGAGAGTAAAAGCCAGGTGAGAAACTTTTTATTATTGCTACTGGAATTAAATATCTCATGGTAACACCTTTTGATTCAAATGGGTAATGACTCAAGGGTTGTGACTATAAAGAGTCCTCTGGCTGCAAATGCAACCCATTTCCGGCAGTGCCATAATTATCAATATCGCCATTACTTATGAGTGTTTGAGTAATACATCAATGTTTGACCTCAAAAGTTTCATGCATGAAGTTCTTTAGTCCCTCAAAATCGTAATGCCGACAAAGATAAATTTGAATGAAATATAACAGTGTCTCACAACAAAACATGCATGTGTTTATGAGTGCTATGTTTTCATGAATGTGAACAATATGAAGGCGCATAGGCAACATTAAATAAAGATAGTAAATTAGAGACACAGTACCTGTCTACGATCGAGTTGCACATATCTTGCTACCGCACCAAATGCAAATTCATCAACGTTCACAAAATTGGATCCCGAAAAATCTAAAACAACTCCGTCCTCCCTGCAAAGGCCAACATGACCGATGAAGGGTGCCAACCATGAGACAACAGGAAGTGGATTCCAAACTAAACAACATGGAAACTTTGCTTTCTTTGGATCAACTGGATCTAGGGGCCACAACTCATGCTGCATTCTTTCTGTAGAAAGTGAATGTTCAATATCATAACTTGCATTTATTTCCATAGTAAGAGTCAATAGCACAGCATACAGCTTCACTCAAACTTGTCTGCAGATTGCAGATGCATCACTATCTCAAACTACTCCTTCAGACATCCCAACTCTGCTCACTGTACGGTGTAAAGATCAAGCAAGACAGTTATTCCACCGATTTGATAAAATTTATCCAGCAACAACAGAATTTATGATACAGTACAAATACCTAGTTTAGATTGGGCTGTAAGACTAACTACTGTTTCAAATCTCAGAGGTATATAATGGAGGGTATCACAAATATGTTTGAGGACCTGATGCACCTAATAAGACAACATCATTTGCAACATAAGCTCGGAGCAAAACACAAGTAATTCAGTCCTCAATCCTCATACTATAAATGTTTAAAGTATCCAATCTCACAGCAGAAAATACTTAAATTTACAACTGAGGAAGTTTTGAAATATGCATCTCACAAGACATCACAACTCACGACAACCACCCATTCTAAACAATCACAATAATCACGAAAATTCACAATGACAAAGATACCAGAATCAACAAGCAAAACATAACGTAATTATCATATTTATGCATATATATTATCAACAAACGTAACATACCACCTCATCATCACCAACAAAAGCATAATATGGATGATTACTAGTAAGTTTGTTAAATGAAATGGATGCTTCAATAAACCACCTCAACACTGGAAATCAATTAGCCACTAATGAACATTCATGCATTGACACTGCATGAAGTTTATATCAAACTCTCTATTTGACAGATCAAATTTGCAATAGAGATATAAAATCAAGTACACAAAACAAATAAGCTTTTTAACCAAAGCTGTAAAAGTTGCCTCATTTACAACAGAACCCTTTCAATACTCAATAGGGCAACAATTTAAACCCTTTACCTAAAAAAAGCAATTAACTCCGAACCCTAAAACAATTCTAGAAGAATCTACAAAAAGTAAAATAAATAAAAATCTTACTTTTAGTTCAAAGGGTACTCTAATATCCCCATTAAATTTGAAAGGGTTCTTAACACATTGAAGCAATAAAAAAACATCTTTAACACTTTATCAATTTGTATAACATGTCTGAAAAAACAAAGGAAAACATTGTCTGAAATGAACTGAATTGTCTTCACTCCATACCTGAACAAGTATATGCATGCAACAAAGCACAAAGGCACTGTGAAGAAGATGTTGAGTTTGAAGAATATGACAAATCAGAAGAAGAGAAAGTATTGTTAATGATCATTGCTGAGAAATGAAAATAACCCAAGATTGGTATCATTTATTGTGAAGAGAAAACAATTTATTAGGAAAAAGAAAAATCATAAATTTCCTTGTTCTCTTTTAAGAATTATAATAATAAATTAATGTCAAATTTATAGTATATTATTTCATTTGGGAAAACTTTTATGGTTGTTTTGAAACGAAAGCAAGAAGGAATGGGAAATGGGAAAGGTGCATGAACCTTTGCTGATATTTTGATTTTCTCTTCCATGGTGGGCCCGTACCATGTTTTGCACGGTTTCATTTTCTAGCATTGCTTTTTTCACGTGCAACTTATCAAATATAGATATATACATGGAAAAAAAATGTTTTATTATTTATTATATATTTTTGTAAAGTAAACAATTGATCGATTAATAAGGATTTAATTCATATGTTGTGAAAATTTCGTTAATGAATGGGTGGATAACCTTTGAATATTTTTATAAGTTCTTTTTGAGATAAGGACATATTTCAATATTGATAAATCAAGTGTATCCAACTCAATTACACTTCAAGATTTATTTATAAAAAAATTCATTTATATAAATATGGACAAATACAAAATTAGAGGTGTTCAAATCTCAATAGGTCCAAACAAGAAACTGAAAATGAGTTCAAAAAAATGAAATTGCAAAAAATCGAAACATTTTGGATCCTTTGGACTGATTTTTGGAAAATTTATCAGTCCAATTTAATTTATGGTTCCAATATTAGAAATTAGATCAGATTAAACTTATTGTATATATACAAAAATGAAGATTATTTCATCCTGTTAACCTCACAATTGATAATCATAATTTTTTTATATTCGTTATTACTTATTAATTAATTAATTAATATTTTTTTATTCTTAAAATCATGTTGGTGTGTCATTGGTGTTGCATTCAAAATGTTCTAGTTTCCCTCCTGTTTTTATTTTTGTTGTCGATTTTATAGTTGAAATAAATATTATTAATATTCAATTAAATGTTTATATATACCACACTTGGTACTAGTAGTCTTGGATAAGAATGTTAAAAATATCTGACCCGTGAGTACTTAAAATATTCACAATGGGTTTCCATAAAAATAATTTATGAGTGAGAATGAATATCATGATACCCCATAGATACCTACATATTTATAATTTTAGTTTTTTAATTAAATAATTTATATATATAACACTTTTTATAATTTTATAATTATATATTATCTATTTTTACGATGAACTTTAATAATTGAAATATAATGATAAATTTAACATATACATAAATTTTATTATTCATAGAATAACTATGTTATATATATTAAGTATTGAAAATATATAAATATATATATTGTATATATATATATGTTTAAACATAAAAACTCATTAGGTACCCATAAAATACGGCATAGGTACCTTCAAATTATGTGGTACAGGTAAGAGAAAATACTACTCATTTTCATTCTATCATGTTGCCATCCCTAGTTTTGGAGTAGACTTATTATTATTTTTTATGTGAATTTGACATTGAAAACTTATTAAATTGTTATACTTTGTTATTTTTTAATTAAAAAACAGAATCAAACTAAATTGAAACAACATGTAAACTTTGTATCGGATTTCTCAACTAAATCAACCAAACAGGTCTAAAGCTTATATTATTTATTTCTTTAGATCAAATAACTTTTTTACCTAAAAATCAACTCAAATAAACACGATAGTGTGATACCTTATTAATAATATTAAAGTAAACCTTATAGACACAAAAATTACTATAATATTGAGGTAGTCTAGAAATCTATATTTGTTATTTTTTTATTGAGAGTAATGATAAAAAAAATAAAGAAGTAGTTGTTTTGGCTATATTGACCATATCTTTTGGTGTAACCAATTATTTCTTACCTTGAGACCAAATTGGGTATTGGGTAGTAAAAATTATAAAGAGTGTACGAGAAGCTATTCCTGTAATAGGATGGTATGTAGTGAAGTTATTACACGGAAGTGTTAGTGTGGAACAATCTACCTTGACTCGTTTTTATAGTTTACATACTTTTGTATTATCTTTTCTTAATGTCGTATTTATGTTAATCACTTTCCAATGATACGTAAGCAAGACATTTCCGATCCTTAATAGAGAGTATAGCCTGAATCGTAGATATTTGTAATTGAATATTTTTCATTTGGGGAGGAACAGTAGTATTTCACTACTACAAATATGCCTTATTCTTTTAAATAAGATATATATTTGGATATTTCCCTTCAACTATTCATGTATGTCAAATATAAAAATAATATATTTAATAAATTAAGATGTAATTGTTAGAAATTTTACAATTTTAAATCATACTCGGCTAATATTGTGCCAGAAGAAAAAATATTGTAGTTTTGAATTCTCTAAAACCATATTAACATAATAATTTCATATTTGTGATTAATATAGCCATAAATCCCATAATCAAAATAAAAAACTCGAAAGTAATATATTAATTTTTCAATAAAACCAGTCAGCAAAACCAAAACCATTTTTTATGACAAAAAAAATATATGTAGCAATATTGTAAGTTTTTTTACACTATTAATATATCATTTATTATTCCTATTTTATTATTATTTGATTCTGAAGTATAAATAATATAATAAAGTGATAGATGATATGATATGTTCATTGTATATAAATTTTTAGACTAACACTACAAAATATATTATACAAATTATTTAAACGCAGTAGATAAGTAGATAAATAGACATGCCTTCTTCAACTACCAACCATAGATTAATAGATCCTCCTTTTATTCGCTTTTGGGTTTTCCTTTTCAGTTTACATCACAAGGTGGTGCATGCACCGATAATTTAATTTAGCTATCCATTATAATAAATTGTTTTTTTTTCACAAATAAACAAGAAATGTTAGCATACCGACAAATCTTGAGACAATGTTCTGCTAGCTAAATGAGAAGCAAAACGCGTGACTATACTATGAGGAAAACTAATCTAATATACAAAGATTGTATTACACTTATGTTAAAAAACAAAAGAAATGTAAAGGAACAAAAAAAGAAAATTATATTTTACGTTATTGAAAAAGGGAGCAATCTACTTACTCCAAGAAAGTTTAAAATATTTACTTCATATTCTAGTCATTAATTCTATGGAAAATTTAATAGTTTGAATTAATGAGTAAATCTAAACTATTAAATTTCTTTAGAATTAATGACTAAAATATATAATAAGTTTTTTAAATGTGTTCTTGGAGTAAGTGAATCTTTACTTATTGGAAATGGGGGGATTCACTTACTCCAAAAGTAAGTTTAAAATATACACTAACATTTTAGCTATTAATTTTAGGAAAATCTAATAGTTGGAATTAGTGAATAGATATAAACTATTAAATTTCTTTTTTAAACTGAAATATTGTGTTGTATGTATTGGCTAGCAATTAAGTCATTTTCTTATTTTTAGGTGAAAGTAGAAAAATATTAAAATTATCTTTTAATGTCACCCCACTCCCACGTGTCTCAAATTAATTAATACCATGGAATCATGCAACTTTAAGAAAACATAACACATGGATTGAAGATTGTATTTGACATCTTCTTATTTGTACTTTACTCTCGGTATAAGCCAGTTACATATTTGCGGGATTCTAAAAGGGAGGAACAACCATATATATCGAAATAGACTAGTTCTTTACGAGGTGAGAGAACATCATTGGTAGTACCAAAAAAAGTATAAACCAATTAGGAGCACACTTTCCTACACATTTGAGAAAGAACCTTGCATAGAGTGAAATGTGTAGCATAATCTTCATTTCATTCCACAGTTTCCATCACCACCTAGTTCATCTATGAAAAATAAAACAAGGGATAACTCAACAAACTAAGAATGTACGTATTAACACTTCACAACACTTTGGAAATCTACAAAATATATGGTGTGTAAAAGGCAATATAAGATATGTACATAAGGGTAGAATTTCCTACTCAGCGTATGGAAAATAATAATATGCATGGAGGGTTCCAGGATTGATGATAATTATGAAGTGTAAGGTATGTCATGTATTATTGAAGATCAGGTTCACCACAAAAGGCATCTGGTTCGAATGATCTTGCAGAATCATCATTGTAAACTCCAGGTACCACTCGAGTTCCGGCGTCTTTTGGCATTAGATAGTCCTCGACCCCATCGATGTTAATCAGGACAAGAGCACATACAAGTAATGATGTTGCCAAACTGACTAGAGTAGTTTTCAATCTGCTCAGTACAGGCTTGACCTTAAATATAGCAAAAGAAGCTTAGTTGGTTAGTTATTATGCTACAAAACATTTACCATTTTTGCTGTGGTAAGGTTAGGCAGAGTTGTAAAAATATATCTATTACCAAAGAAATAAATGGCAACAAATGTGTTAAGAAATAGAACCATGTATTAAGTAAAACATTAGTTTCCTACATAAACAAGTAACAGACAATAGCAAAACTACTAGTTGAAAAATGCAGTTGTAATTGTCTAGAGGAAAATGATCATCCCAGGATTCGCAAATTATCCCATAAATTATTGAAAGAGTGATATAAAAAAATCTTATGAGTGCAAATGAATCAAAATATCAGAATGGTAGACCCAATATTTCTGCACTACCTTACTGTTTTACTACAATTGAATGCTTCATTTATATGCAGATAAGATTGAGTTATAAAACTTAGTAGATCTATAAGCTTCACAGAAAATTAAGGCACATACATCAAACACTATTTTTCTTCAGTATAAGTCGGCGATAATTCCTGAATCTTGATAAGGCAATAACTTAATATAACATGGCTGTTTCAGTCGAAACGATTCTAGCTCCAATGCTAACATAATCTCAAATCTTATCAAACAATTAAACTATGCCCAAAAGAAAGCAATACTATAACATTACTTGGCTTGTGGTTAACAAGAGTTTCCACCAGCAACAATTAAGTTACAAGGAAAGGTGGAGGTAGTTTAATAAAATGCTTACAGAAAATGATCCTAAGAGTCTGTCGCGTGCCAAAACTTCAGCAGTCTTCACCCATACCTGTTTAGATACCTTTAGGTTTAATAACACAAGTAAACTAATTTGGGGGGAAATCAGCCTGAAAAATTATAGTAGCAATACATTTGTGGCATACCACCCAAAAAAAGGAAGATAACTAATGCGAAGACATTTGGACCTAAAGCAAGCAACAATGACATTACATGACATAGGCAAACCGCAAACCCAACAAATTGTACACCAATATTTTTGAGTGAGTATCATCTCCAGTACCATAGAGGAAATTACTCTAAAAATCAAAGAAAAGATAGATTGCAATAACACTTATATCCTTATTTACAATAGGAGATGACACTTTTACCCTTAGAAATAAAAACAAAAAGTAGAACTTCCCTCCTTAGTACTAGAGAGGATCCCGGTTCCAATATTTTAAGTGGACGTGGCAGTTTGACTTGTGAAAGCAAGTGCCCATCCACTGTCCCATCTCGCATGGGACATGTGCAAGTTTGGACTCAACCTGCTTCGGCATGTACATGGTGTTTGGTGGCGGCCAGCTCTTTGGTAAGAGAATTACAACAGCAGAATATATCAACAGTTCAAACCAGATACAAAGCAAATGAATGTTAAGTTTTTTTAGTAAACAATTATGATAACTGTATTAATTATCTTTGATTAGTTTAATATTTAACCTTAATATGTTTTTAGCTTAAGAGATAATAAATTTACTTGAAGCCCTGGTGTAGCTAACACTCATTCTATCAACAACATCTTTCATAAACTGGAACCCCTGTGACATGGACAGAACTGGTTTGGCATCAGCATAACATTCCAAGTGTATTTTTTCTGACTTGGCTTGCTTTCCAGAACTGGTTAATAACTAAAGACAGGCTATATAAATAAGAATGGTTCAAGATAGAGACTGTATTC
Source organism: Lupinus angustifolius (assembly GCF_001865875.1). Lineage (NCBI taxonomy): Eukaryota > Viridiplantae > Streptophyta > Magnoliopsida > Fabales > Fabaceae > Lupinus > Lupinus angustifolius. The sequence goes on along the minus strand of NC_032011.1, from coordinate 23,151,856 downwards.
TATGTAATTATGGAGAATAAAGCAGATATCATTTGTTTTTTGAATGTAATGCATCTCAGACTATAGTGAAGGGGATCATGAACTGGTTAGGTCACTTAATAATAGTTTACTTAGAATCATGTTGAGCATAAACCCAAAACTATTCTTTTTGGTATAACCAACTCTATCTCCCCACTCTATGAATAAAAAGTTAATCTCTTTCGGGATGCATTGCTGCCCCTTCCAACAAATGTTGTTATGAGGAATCAAATATTTGACCTAGTAAGATAACTGGAAATCCAGTGAACCTTACACCACTATAAGTCTAATTAAAAATTCAAAGAGAAAAAATAGAACATACCCGACCATCATACCACCCAGTCTCTTCATCTGCAATATCAAGAAATGACTGAATATCAGAAAGTATTTGTATTTCTTAACACCATTCAATCTCACTGTAATTGTCATAAAAAAGAGAGTAAATAGTCACTTTAGTCCCTCATCATCTATACATAATACATATATCACTTCTACTACTTTCCCTTTTTACCCTTTTGAAGTTGTGGGTTCAATCCCATTTGGGAGAGGTACTGAAGTGTCTATGTCCTATCTTCTGGGGATTGTATGTAAAATTCGTTGACACCATATGTTGTATCATGTGTCGTCTAGATTTTTGGAGATAGCACCAATAATTGTTGTGGATAACACCTTTCAATAACTTATTTTCCATATAGCTCATTCAAATTTTGAATTGTATTTTAGACCTTATCAAAAGTAATTAAGCAACTAAATACAAATAAATTAAATTTAACTAGAAGCAAATATGAAAATTGCAAACAAAAACATAACATACATTCAACGGTGGCACTAAGTAATCGATTCCCAACATAAGCCCAACCAAGATACATTCTGACAACAGCAAGTGTGACAACAAAGACACCACTGGAAGCACCACACACAATCCTCTTCAACGGTTCCGATTCAGCACCCACCGTCCCATACCACGCCACTGGAAGACCCACCAATATAGCAAAGGCGGCTCCAGTAACAACCAATCGAGAACCGTATTCAACCACGTCGCCTGAGGCCCAAGAAAACGGGAAAGAAGTGGAAAGTGATTGGTATTCGTTTATTGGTTGCTGTTCTAATGGAACGGGGCACTCTGTTTCGGGTGTGTTGTTTTTTCCGGAATTGGAACTGAATAATAGGAACAAGGTGTTTTTGTTGTTATTGTTATTGTGGAATGATGGTTTTGATGGTGAGAGAAATGTTTGTTTTGGTGATGATGGGTGAAGAGAAGAGGAGGATGTTGTTGGAGATATGAAGAAGGGTATTCTGATCATTTCTGTGATTCAGAGCAGAGCACTCTGCTTCACTTCATCTCTTGCTTTATGTGGCTATTTTGGCTAATAACATTATCCATCAGGGATATTTATTTTCTTTTTAATAAAAGACAGCAAGTTGTAAGATTGTACTCAATGCTTATAACTTGTTGCTCTAGTTCATTGAGAATGGTTGACAAAGTTGTAAAACCAGCTAAATTTTGTTATACGACTTCAAATTATAATATTTAGGGTTGCTGGTAAAAACTTGTCATTTGCTGAAAAAAGTAAAAGGTTATTAGCCATGAAATGTTGGAAAAGTTGATAGCTACAAGTTGCTATACAGTTTTGCAAACAAGTTCTTAGCAACTTGAAAATTGTCATAGCTATGAAATTGGCTTTCAAGGGAGCATGAGAAAGGAATCACATCTCCATATGGAAGGTTCTATAGAGAGCCAAGCTAATGGAGTTTTTGCAAAATTTATAAAACCATGTTAAGGTGTTTGTGTGTTTCTCTCTTTCTACATATACATAAAAAGTGTTAAGATCCCCATGCAATCATGACATGTAGAAAGTATACTTGCCTAAGAAAAACTCAACATGGGTAAATATGAAAGATACACAAATGCCTTTTTTCCTTTTTCTGTTCTTTTTCCCTTCGTTTTTACACTTTCACAAGAGCCTGCAGAGATCAAGTGTTTACAATTCCAAATAAGACCTCTACAGACACAATAATTTTTGTACTTCCTTTTTTCTTTTTATTTTCTTCTTCTTTACTTCCTGCTAAGGATTCATCAATTGTACCTACTCCAACTAAACCTCCACTGCACTTATGCAGCTACTGGGGGAGGGTCTATGCTCTTTTCTTAAGGGGTTGTGTCAATGCAAACTTTGAATGAACTGACACGTCCTTGTTCAGCAATCTTAAATACTGTCCAGATGGAAAAAAAACTTCAGCTGCACTGGCTCTTTGAACCGAGAAACAACTTCAAATATTATTGTAATAGCTAACATGTTGTGGACAACTTCACTTAGTGTGTTGAGCTTGTTTTTCCGACAACCAGATGTTGAAGACGGGAAAGTTGAGACATCAGCTGGGAGAATGATGGCCGCAAGTGTGCCTCCCTGCATTGAAACCACCCCAACTAAAATAAAAATACAGTAGTACGATCATGCATAATTAAAAACTATGGTCTATCCCAAAGCACAAAAACATATATTAAATTATTATCAATCTAGTAACTTTAGAAGAACAGGAACACAACAGAGCTTTGTTTATTATGCTAGCCGAAATAGGGTGGTCTAGTGCACAAGGCTTCATGTAGTGGGATCTGAAGAGGGGTAAGCCTTACCCATGCACTCCGAGAGGTTACTTCCAGGATTTGGACCCATGACCTCCCGATAACAAAACATCAACCTTACTGTTGCACTGAAACTCACAATAGTGGAAAACTCCCCTCAATTTTCCTCACATGGAATGAGTGTCTAGAATATAGCTTCTTTCAAGTATTCAGCTTTTGAAGTATTGTGAATCACATGGTCCACATTGTAATATCATGAAAGTAACAGCTGACATGAATGCTACAAGTATTTCAGAACATCCTAATTCTTATGAAGATCACCATGCTGGATGCAGCCTTTTTAATGTAAGGCTTCAGTTCTGAAATGCGACCCCCTGAGCCCATGAATATACCTAGCGTGTCAACGGTAACACCGCAGTCTTGACATGCGACCTTCCCGGCCCATGAATACACTGAGCGTGCCACCCACCGGCTTAAATACCTCCTGCAATATTTTATTCCCCACAAAGGAGAGCCTCCCGTGACTCGAACCCGTGACCTCAAGAACAAATAGTCACTTTACAAATGAGTTGCTACCATTAAGCTATAAGTAGCAATCACAAAACATAAGTAGAGAACTAGAACTTACACTTGCCAGCAATCACGTATTATTTGTGCTACAACTGGATCAATTTCTTCTGGAATTTCTAGCCGTTTGTTTTGGAATCCAACAGCTCCCACAACCTGCATCGGGTTCAAACCTTTCCATGGGATTCTTGTGGTAGCCAACTCCCACAAGATCACGCCAAAACTGTACACATCACACCTACATGCAAACTTTAACTATGACATCCTGAACTTTCATACCAATATCTCCATGAAGCACATAGATATGCAAAATTAACTTACTTCTCATTAGCTGGCTCGTTCCTCAAGACTTCTGGCGCCATCCATTCAGGCTGCAGGCAAAATATATATTTAGGTTGTTTTCCATAAAAACTATATATCCTACAAAGAAACCAGTAGCTATTGTTGAATAAATTAAGGCATAATCTCAGAATTTTTAAGTGCCATTATCTGTGGAGCATTACCGTTCCAGCGCAAGATTTTGATGACAAATACGTATGGTGTTTTGTCCGTGACAGACCAAAATCACAGACCTGTGAAAAGATGAACAAGATAGAGAAAAAATGTAACTTATTTTAGTTTTTAATATGTAAAATATGATAGGAATAAGGCTATTTAGTCATGCACAAAAAGGTAAAGGCATGACGATGAAAAGAAGATTAAAGTGGAAGTAAATTATTTACTGATAATTCCTTAAAGACTTTGAAACTCCAACATCTTGAGAGAGCCGTTTTGTTGAAATGTGGAGACATAACAAACACAGAAACGTACTTACCATGTCAGACACACTTCAGGTATCAGTATAAGAAGCTAAAACTTCAATGTTGGATACCAATCTAATGCCATATTAAGCACTAAACGAACATGTTTTATCATATGCTAAATATTAGTTTAGACAATGATCATTTATTAACGTGCATAATAAATACTAGTGCAAATATTAGAGAATTTGCACAATTAACTCAGATACTCATTCTTATCAATTACATCTGATGAAAGCATTTAACAACTAATATGATTGTTACTATCTTTTTTGGTACAAATATCTATCGCTATTCTTGAACAAACTACTTCTCATAAGTTGGTTGACAATTAAATATTTCAAATAAAACAGGGTTAGTAGTAAAGTTCTTCAACAATTTTTTGGCTGTAGATCACATGTATCCTATACCAGAGGCAATCCAGTTCGAGCCAGGAATATCCACATGGTAGGGCTAGTTCTCCTAGCGGGAATTGCCACAAGACTCAAACCTGATACATTGATTAAGGAAAATCAAACATGTACACTTGACCCAACACCTATTGGTAACGAAGGAGGTGAGGGTTCGAATTCTAGACCTGCAAGGAGATGGCTCATCGCCTTACCAGAAGGCTGTCTTGACTGGGGGTTCTTCAACAATTTTTTGGACCCATAACTATTTCATATTATTCAATGTTTACATGTTTTGCCAGAAAAATATTGTTAATGATGGATGGAAAACATATCAACTCCTATTTCCTTTCCTACTGATAACTCCCTTATAATAAGGAAGGCATAATTTTAGATTTTCAATCTTCAAGTTTTATTTCTATTTCTGCATTACTTTTATTTTCAGCATTGTGAAGTAAACTCCTCAGACAATTAATTCAAGTATGAATACCTTAACAACCCAATGCTTGTCAACAAGAAGATTTGGAGACTTTAAATCTCTATGGACAACGGGAGGATGGCTTGTGTGCAAGTAATTCATTCCCTTAGCCTGACAAGTGCAGTTAATTTACATTAAACAGCGAAAAAAGAGAAACAATGTATAATGTAGAGAAAGAAGATAAATTTTGGAGTTCTTGGTTACTGATGAGAGTGGAGTGACCCTAAACTTTTGAGTTCTTTTTTATGGTTTGGTATGAAGGGTTTGACAAGAATAAGGAGTTGGTAATGTGTTCTTTTCACAGCTATTTGGTTGGAGAGGAACACTCATAATTTAATTTTAAAGGAAGTCTATGTGCCCCTAAACTTGCTTTAAGATGGGACTGTAATCATGGCCTCCCTTTGGTGTTAAGCTCATAGCTATTTCAAGGGGGAAACTCACACTGGCAAGTAAAAAGATGGGAGTGGGACAGCCTTGCTATAATTGGTAGTCTTTACATTTTACCTCTGTTGTATCTTAGTTTTTTTCTGTTACGTAGAATGTCTCATTGTATTTTCCTCTATCCGTTCCTATAAAATTTCCTTTCCCTATATTAAAAGAGCATAAACATTTTCAATTCATACCACATCAAGAGCCATACGCAACCGCCTCTTTTCATCAATTCGAATATTGGGTCGATGCAATAGCCTATATAAACTTCCTCTGCATATCAAGTGACAAGTATACTTTAATGACAAAATAGTAATATTATAGAAAACTTAATTAATTAATTGAGTTGGTGAAGGCCTGTTACATGTTGGTGAAATGTTGGAGAACAACATAAAAATCAACAAAACAAATATGTGGTACAGAATCAATAAAACATACTACATATAAATATGAGGAGGGATCCACTTACTCTAAGAGTAAGTTTTTTCAACTCACTCGTCATCCTAGCCATCAATTCTAGGGAAATCCAATGGTTTCAATTAGTGAGTAGATCTAAACCATAAGATGTCCCTAAAATTAATGGGTAGGATGGAGAGTACTCTTGGAGTAAGTGGATCCCCACTCTATAAATATAGATCATGCGTCTATTCAAGAAAGCAAAGAAAAGAGTTATTCATGTCCATTCTCCATCATGTAGTCTCTCTACCATTATATGTAACTTAGAGCATAAAACAAAAACTAACCTTGGAAGAAACTCGGTCAAGATAGAGAAATTTGGTGGGCGAGTAATTGCTCCCATGAAGAGCACAACATTAGGATGCCGCAGCCTTAACATGATCTCAATCTGCAAAAAGCAATGGCGTATGAAGGTCATGCATGCATATGAATGCATTATAGATGTGCGCATAAAATAGCTGCTTACTTCAGATTTGAACTGAGCTAGTGCACCACCCGAGAAATCTTGGTCTAGAAACTTCTTCACAGCAACTTCCTGTCATGACAAACCAATAGTGCAGAGAAATACTACTAAATACTTTCACAAATCACAATTCAAAGCTAGTCTTGTACAATGAGATCTTCACATGGACACTTGGAAATATAAAATCATTCATTTGCCTTCACCCTGCCATCCCCATTCTTCTAAATAAATAAAAGAAGTTCAATTTCTGCACAATGTATGTTGGGCCTGTGCTTAGTCCACACCTCAAGCCCAAAGGGCTATTGCGAGAGATGTAAGAAATAGAAAACCATTCATTTGCCTTCACCCAACAGCTTAAGCTTTGGGGAAAGTTAGTTTTTGGCAGACACAAAGCAACAATTATCCCAACACCAAAGCAAGATGTCATAGATTTATACAACAACAACCACGCCTTAGTCCCAATATGATATGGAATGTCATAGATTTGTAGAAGAAAAAAATCCATGTGCAAATTCATCCGTATTTTATTGTCTAATAAAAGCCACTGACAAATATCTAAAGATGACATACAGAAAGAAGAAGCAAGTTTGAAAACCCACACTAAGTTCAAGGACCCTCTCTATTTCCCCCTCCCCTGTTCAAAATCAATCAACAATGCCCAACGAAAAAGAGCTGGTCATTTACCAGTTACAGAGACAAGGAGTTTCACTTTAGTAAGTAATAATGCATTTTTGACACCTTTTTAATCCCTTTTATGAGCACATAGACAAGGTCGAACATGTCATTATAAATTTCAGAAGATGTGTACACTTCAGACAGTCTGGACACTTTCTTCACAGAAGTACTCATGGAACAGACTCAGTTGTGACTTGTGAGTGATTGAACATGTACGTTAAAGTATATGTCACTATAATCATGATATGACAATGGCATGACACAAGATTTGACAGATTGGAGAAAATTCAACTTATAAATTATTATGCATTTAAAAATTCTTGCATAAAAAATTATGTAGTCACATAAGTAGATATCTGAAAAAAATCAGATAATGTAATCCCAACTATTTTCTCAAAAATGAGACAGAAACCAATAATATACTGAAGCAAAAAAACTGATGGGGTACTTACAGTGCCATTGCAATCAGCACGGTAAACTTCACCATAAGAACCTACAAGATAGTTGTATGATATTAGAGTCCCTAGCTTACATCATAGAAATAACATATTTCGAACTACCTTGTACTAGACCTCCATAATGAAATCTATTATAATAAATAGTACAAAATTCCAATTGTGCATGAAATAACATCGAGCCATAAGCTGTCAATAAGTTGCTAATAATCTTATTCAAAAAATTTATTAAGGTTCCATCTCAAAATCAATTGACAGTGACATAAGCAGTTCAACAAGTATTAAAACCATGCTTAGGAGGATGAGGCAGATGATGTGAGATTTACTTCATTCCCAACATGCCCCCTCCATGGAAGCATGCCGGACCAGGAGAACTGTTACCTTTGACCCAAGATGAAAGGACATCTTTTGGCTCATGATAACCGGAGAGGTTGGGCTATGATACTATATTAAGGCTCCATATCAAAACCATGGTAATGACAGGAGTAGCCCAATAGGTATTTAAACCATTCCTAGGAGAATGAAATATGCAATATGAGACTTACTTTCCAACAAAACATTTATATCTATTCATGTAAATTCATACATTTTCATACGACAATATCTAAAACGTCACCATGTAAAGCAGGGGGATACACTCACCAATACCAATACGCTCACCAATACAAAGATCCTCCCATTGAACTTCCCATTCTATGCCTTCACCCATTACTGAGTTAACTTTCTTGCTTTTACCATCATATAGGTTACAATCCTCACTGGCCGTCTCATTTACTTGAATGGCTGAATCTTTCCCAAATTCAATGTTCTCAAAAGATGCCCCAACTTTATTTTTAAGACCATTTTCATCATTATCACAAACACAGTCAATCCCATTATGTCTTTCGCAAGAAACAGCTGTCTTGGGCAAGGAAGACTTAATACACTTTTCTTTACACATCTTCTGTGGATTGATAGAAATTGAATTGAGAACTACTGCATTAGATTGCCCTAGATCATTCACTCCATCAGAAACAGTTACAAACCCCTTCCTTCTTTGATCACTCTGTGAGGAATTATAAAATCTAATGCCATCTGTATGCAATTCTATTTCCAGTTCAGATAACTGGTCAGCAGATTGACATAACCTAGTATCACTGGAACAGCCCACCCCTTGAGATGACATGAGAGACTTCTCATGACTGAATAACAACCTCTTTGGGTCAGCTTGAACATCATTTTTTTCATTTACTTTTTCTTTACCTGTATCTTGAGAATTGATATCTGAAAAAAGGTTAGGAGGAGGTGATGCACCACTTTCTAATAGAACATTTTGCAGTTTTTGAGCAAAATCTGGATTCTTTGCTGCACTGAGAACATACTTGGAGACATTTTTTACATGCATCTTTTCTGCAGGTGATGCTTCTATATGTGATGAGAATTCATATGCTTTTGTATGTTTAAATCTCTCCGTTTCACTTACTTCGACATGATTTATTTCATTCGATTTTGTTTGACTCCCCATATCTAATAATTCTTCTGCCTGGACCCACCCCGCTGTTGGAATTCTACCAAGATCAGACAAGACTCCCAACACTCCAGTTCCATCATCAAGCATTGGATGCATGCTGTTATGAAGCCCAGCAATCTCTGCACAACCCATAACATTAAAACCATAGTTTTGGAGCTGACTGCTGGGTACCTCTGCAGGAATAAGAGTGCCAGGCGCACCCATCAAATCAATGATGTATTCACTGCATTAGTTCAAGAAATTAATAACAGCTCTTGAAATTGTTCTAAGAAAATGCAAGACCAGCACTGTTTGTTTTTATTTGAAGGTCATGTGCCTTATACACAGAAGCATAATGCTTAATGATATATAATGTTTGCAGGCCAATTTCTTTGAAAGGATAATGTTCAAATAGAGCAAGTTAAAAATCATTAGAGCATGAAAATAAAGCATAAATTGTAGTTAATTTACTCCAATAATCTAACCACCAGTCTGTGCTAAATTAAACAATCATTTTCCTTGAACCTAAATCAAATTCACTTATTCACCACAAAATGCTATACATCATTTGCCGTTGTGTACTTGTTAACTTCATAAAGGTGGAGCAACTTCTCCATCTCAAAGTCGAAGCAAAGTTCTAAAGCAATAGAATAGAAATTCAACAATGGGAAAAGGTAAATAAAACCACCATGATGATGGACTATAATAGAGTCACTAACTCGATAAAACACATATCAATAGGCATCAATTACATCACAGGCCCAATAGAAGAGCTGAGAATTAAATTCACTTAAAAGCAAGTCAAAAAAGGAAGTTAACATTCTACTATAAGATAATTACCTTCCATCATCAGCTTTAATCAAATTCACGGCTCCATCATCACTTCCTGTGTAATAGCTCCCTTTGACCAACATGCAGGGAATATTAATCCTATCAGCAAGTGCCTAAGCACCAGAAAAATGAAATTAGCTTTAGTTGAAATCAAAATAAGGCCCTGTTAGGCATAACTATCTAAATGTTGAAAAGCTAGTCGAAAGCTGTTAAGTAGGGATAGAACTAGGCTTTACAAATTTGGGCAACACCCCCATCCCTAGAAAGAAAGAACTATGTAGTATATATATTGATCTCATCCCCCCTCTTATATTGAGAGTTAAATAGAGTTGACATTATGATTTTCTAGGTGAAATTATTGATCTTCTCAAACACCCATGCATACTTCTCATTAACTCAATTTTATAAAAGTGTTCTACCAAATGAATAATTGAAGAACGTCACGATCTTGTGATGACTGAACTGCAGACCATAATTATATTCAAGATGTCCCTAAAATTAATGGGTAGGATGGAGAGTACTCTTGGAGTAAGTGGATCCCCACTCTATAAATATAGATCATGCGTCTATTCAAGAAAGCAAAGAAAAGAGTTATTCATGTCCATTCTCCATCATGTAGTCTCTCTACCATTATATGTAACTTAGAGCATAAAACAAAAACTAACCTTGGAAGAAACTCGGTCAAGATAGAGAAATTTGGTGGGCGAGTAATTGCTCCCATGAAGAGCACAACATTAGGATGCCGCAGCCTTAACATGATCTCAATCTGCAAAAAGCAATGGCGTATGAAGGTCATGCATGCATATGAATGCATTATAGATGTGCGCATAAAATAGCTGCTTACTTCAGATTTGAACTGAGCTAGTGCACCACCCGAGAAATCTTGGTCTAGAAACTTCTTCACAGCAACTTCCTGTCATGACAAACCAATAGTGCAGAGAAATACTACTAAATACTTTCACAAATCACAATTCAAAGCTAGTCTTGTACAATGAGATCTTCACATGGACACTTGGAAATATAAAATCATTCATTTGCCTTCACCCTGCCATCCCCATTCTTCTAAATAAATAAAAGAAGTTCAATTTCTGCACAATGTATGTTGGGCCTGTGCTTAGTCCACACCTCAAGCCCAAAGGGCTATTGCGAGAGATGTAAGAAATAGAAAACCATTCATTTGCCTTCACCCAACAGCTTAAGCTTTGGGGAAAGTTAGTTTTTGGCAGACACAAAGCAACAATTATCCCAACACCAAAGCAAGATGTCATAGATTTATACAACAACAACCACGCCTTAGTCCCAATATGATATGGAATGTCATAGATTTGTAGAAGAAAAAAATCCATGTGCAAATTCATCCGTATTTTATTGTCTAATAAAAGCCACTGACAAATATCTAAAGATGACATACAGAAAGAAGAAGCAAGTTTGAAAACCCACACTAAGTTCAAGGACCCTCTCTATTTCCCCCTCCCCTGTTCAAAATCAATCAACAATGCCCAACGAAAAAGAGCTGGTCATTTACCAGTTACAGAGACAAGGAGTTTCACTTTAGTAAGTAATAATGCATTTTTGACACCTTTTTAATCCCTTTTATGAGCACATAGACAAGGTCGAACATGTCATTATAAATTTCAGAAGATGTGTACACTTCAGACAGTCTGGACACTTTCTTCACAGAAGTACTCATGGAACAGACTCAGTTGTGACTTGTGAGTGATTGAACATGTACGTTAAAGTATATGTCACTATAATCATGATATGACAATGGCATGACACAAGATTTGACAGATTGGAGAAAATTCAACTTATAAATTATTATGCATTTAAAAATTCTTGCATAAAAAATTATGTAGTCACATAAGTAGATATCTGAAAAAAATCAGATAATGTAATCCCAACTATTTTCTCAAAAATGAGACAGAAACCAATAATATACTGAAGCAAAAAAACTGATGGGGTACTTACAGTGCCATTGCAATCAGCACGGTAAACTTCACCATAAGAACCTACAAGATAGTTGTATGATATTAGAGTCCCTAGCTTACATCATAGAAATAACATATTTCGAACTACCTTGTACTAGACCTCCATAATGAAATCTATTATAATAAATAGTACAAAATTCCAATTGTGCATGAAATAACATCGAGCCATAAGCTGTCAATAAGTTGCTAATAATCTTATTCAAAAAATTTATTAAGGTTCCATCTCAAAATCAATTGACAGTGACATAAGCAGTTCAACAAGTATTAAAACCATGCTTAGGAGGATGAGGCAGATGATGTGAGATTTACTTCATTCCCAACATGCCCCCTCCATGGAAGCATGCCGGACCAGGAGAACTGTTACCTTTGACCCAAGATGAAAGGACATCTTTTGGCTCATGATAACCGGAGAGGTTGGGCTATGATACTATATTAAGGCTCCATATCAAAACCATGGTAATGACAGGAGTAGCCCAATAGGTATTTAAACCATTCCTAGGAGAATGAAATATGCAATATGAGACTTACTTTCCAACAAAACATTTATATCTATTCATGTAAATTCATACATTTTCATACGACAATATCTAAAACGTCACCATGTAAAGCAGGGGGATACACTCACCAATACCAATACGCTCACCAATACAAAGATCCTCCCATTGAACTTCCCATTCTATGCCTTCACCCATTACTGAGTTAACTTTCTTGCTTTTACCATCATATAGGTTACAATCCTCACTGGCCGTCTCATTTACTTGAATGGCTGAATCTTTCCCAAATTCAATGTTCTCAAAAGATGCCCCAACTTTATTTTTAAGACCATTTTCATCATTATCACAAACACAGTCAATCCCATTATGTCTTTCGCAAGAAACAGCTGTCTTGGGCAAGGAAGACTTAATACACTTTTCTTTACACATCTTCTGTGGATTGATAGAAATTGAATTGAGAACTACTGCATTAGATTGCCCTAGATCATTCACTCCATCAGAAACAGTTACAAACCCCTTCCTTCTTTGATCACTCTGTGAGGAATTATAAAATCTAATGCCATCTGTATGCAATTCTATTTCCAGTTCAGATAACTGGTCAGCAGATTGACATAACCTAGTATCACTGGAACAGCCCACCCCTTGAGATGACATGAGAGACTTCTCATGACTGAATAACAACCTCTTTGGGTCAGCTTGAACATCATTTTTTTCATTTACTTTTTCTTTACCTGTATCTTGAGAATTGATATCTGAAAAAAGGTTAGGAGGAGGTGATGCACCACTTTCTAATAGAACATTTTGCAGTTTTTGAGCAAAATCTGGATTCTTTGCTGCACTGAGAACATACTTGGAGACATTTTTTACATGCATCTTTTCTGCAGGTGATGCTTCTATATGTGATGAGAATTCATATGCTTTTGTATGTTTAAATCTCTCCGTTTCACTTACTTCGACATGATTTATTTCATTCGATTTTGTTTGACTCCCCATATCTAATAATTCTTCTGCCTGGACCCACCCCGCTGTTGGAATTCTACCAAGATCAGACAAGACTCCCAACACTCCAGTTCCATCATCAAGCATTGGATGCATGCTGTTATGAAGCCCAGCAATCTCTGCACAACCCATAACATTAAAACCATAGTTTTGGAGCTGACTGCTGGGTACCTCTGCAGGAATAAGAGTGCCAGGCGCACCCATCAAATCAATGATGTATTCACTGCATTAGTTCAAGAAATTAATAACAGCTCTTGAAATTGTTCTAAGAAAATGCAAGACCAGCACTGTTTGTTTTTATTTGAAGGTCATGTGCCTTATACACAGAAGCATAATGCTTAATGATATATAATGTTTGCAGGCCAATTTCTTTGAAAGGATAATGTTCAAATAGAGCAAGTTAAAAATCATTAGAGCATGAAAATAAAGCATAAATTGTAGTTAATTTACTCCAATAATCTAACCACCAGTCTGTGCTAAATTAAACAATCATTTTCCTTGAACCTAAATCAAATTCACTTATTCACCACAAAATGCTATACATCATTTGCCGTTGTGTACTTGTTAACTTCATAAAGGTGGAGCAACTTCTCCATCTCAAAGTCGAAGCAAAGTTCTAAAGCAATAGAATAGAAATTCAACAATGGGAAAAGGTAAATAAAACCACCATGATGATGGACTATAATAGAGTCACTAACTCGATAAAACACATATCAATAGGCATCAATTACATCACAGGCCCAATAGAAGAGCTGAGAATTAAATTCACTTAAAAGCAAGTCAAAAAAGGAAGTTAACATTCTACTATAAGATAATTACCTTCCATCATCAGCTTTAATCAAATTCACGGCTCCATCATCACTTCCTGTGTAATAGCTCCCTTTGACCAACATGCAGGGAATATTAATCCTATCAGCAAGTGCCTAAGCACCAGAAAAATGAAATTAGCTTTAGTTGAAATCAAAATAAGGCCCTGTTAGGCATAACTATCTAAATGTTGAAAAGCTAGTCGAAAGCTGTTAAGTAGGGATAGAACTAGGCTTTACAAATTTGGGCAACACCCCCATCCCTAGAAAGAAAGAACTATGTAGTATATATATTGATCTCATCCCCCCTCTTATATTGAGAGTTAAATAGAGTTGACATTATGATTTTCTAGGTGAAATTATTGATCTTCTCAAACACCCATGCATACTTCTCATTAACTCAATTTTATAAAAGTGTTCTACCAAATGAATAATTGAAGAACGTCACGATCTTGTGATGACTGAACTGCAGACCATAATTATATTCTTTACATTAAACTTAGTCATGTTTTTTAGGATATATGTAATATTTTATTTTTGATCAAACTAAAGTATAGACAATTATTAATAGTAGAAGCTAGTTATTGTAAAAATTTAATATGCTTAACATATGTTTGATTTTCTGCCCCCATACCTATTTTTTCTGGTTTCATCCCTCCTGATTAGCTAGCTAGCTAATACACGTAAAATGGTGTAAAGGGACACACTTATTGTGCTTTTATATTAGCCGATGTGATTTAGCAGTGTGGTTTCAAGGGTCGCCACAATGCTATTCGTCGAGACATCATGTTTCTTCTTAGTGGGCAAAACAGGCCATTTTCAGCTTACTTTTTGTCAAACAAGTCTATTCACTAGCTTTTAAGCTACCCAAGTGTCTTTCCAACACACTAAATTGCATCAATGACCAATATCGAAATTGAAGCGAACATATGTGTAAATGATTTATGCTAAAAAGAGATAAAGGAAATACATTATAGTTTTATGTATATTGCTTAGTTAACATTGTGTTCTTCTATCAGGTTATACAGATGATAAGCATTACTAATTGTTAGAATATATGAAAGTATCCCATAATATTTATATCTTGGAATTCATTAGGATTGATTCTGTCATTAAAGGTAATCATGTTAGGATCAAATATGTCATTATGGGTAATTATGTTAGGATTCTATTTGTCTTTTGTTATTGGCCTATAAATAGGACCAATCTTTTGTACTTTTGAATAACCTCAACATATCACTTTAATAAGAATCTTATACTATTGTGATTCTCTATTTTATTTTTTCCTTCTTTCGTACCTAAAATCCTCTAATGACACACAAACATACAACAACCATACCATATGCATGATTCAATTCAATGGCAAGTGGCAACATGTCAAATAGCACAGTAAAATCAGCCATAAAACTCCATAATCAAAAAGAAGTTTTCGACATACAATTGGATGATGATTAAAAATTGCACAAAGGCAGTTATTTTATCTCAACTCACAAGTGTTCAAACTTTATATCCAAATCTCTAATGAATAAATTGATAAAATCTTACTTTAAAAAGCAGGGCTCGGTGACGTGAAAGTCCAACATCAAGACGACCAAGGGGAAGAACAATGGTTCTTGAAAAATTCCGTAACTCACGACTCCTCATAGCCCACCTTCTCATGATATTATCAGCATTACCAACTGGACCACCCATTCTATCAACAACAATATCAGCAAGTTTCTGAAGTAAGCCACTCAAAATTAATCCAAGTTCAGAAACAAAACACTCATTGAATAAAGCACAGGCTTTTTCCTCAAGCTGCTTCAACTCAATATCATTTCTGCGGTTCACCAAAATCACTTCACAGTCAACATTTCTAGATACAGGTGCAGTTTGCAAGTCTGCCAACAGTGGCATCCTTCCTCGTTCAATCAAATTGGAGGAGGTGATGCCATAAACATCATAAAATCCATCCATCACTTTCTCTTTGTAATCAACAACATTGTAGTTCTGCCAGAGATAAAAACACAAACTGCTAGGTCACAAACCACATTTTCATGATGATGAACAATTCCTTGGTAATTCTTTCTCTAAAATCATCATCATTAACAATCTAATTGTCTATAAATAACAAGAAGCCAGAGTTAATACAAAATCCAAAACAGGTAAGGTCCTTGTATATTAGTTCCCTTGCTTGGTAGCCATGTCAGAGACAAAACAAAACATAAAACTATTCGAGTTCTATTCCATACTTGGTGCATTTTATAAACAAAACAGATTAGAACACCATATTAAAACCGAGACATTTTAGTTCAACTAATGAAAGGGGTAAAACCAAAGAGAACAATCACATGTCAAACACTACTTTAAACATATCCAAATTCATTTATAAAAAAAACTAAGCATATTGCATTAAATTCCAGCATTAACGGAAGTGAGCATGAGAAAATGGAAAACGCCTAATTATAACAACTTTACTCAAAACAAGAAACGGCCATATGATAAAATATGTGATATGATATCCATAATCAAAAAGTCACTCACTCCAATTAATCCTTAATAATTAAAATTCATATAGATAGATATATTACCCAATAACGAAGAGATTGAAACTGAGCAAGTGCTTGTGTATCAGAATCGGAAGCTTCATAACCAAGACTGATCTGTTTAGCAGCATCGATCTGAGCAGATTCAGGGTCTTTCTTAACAACATCGGAATCGGAAGCGCTAATCGCCATAGCCAATTGCATCTCAAACTCTTCCTCCTCCAACAAATGAAAATTATTATTCGCGTTATTAGGGTTCGGATCGGGAGCGATTGGAGTGGGCGACGGTAAAGCGGAGGAGGAAGAGGACGGAGTCGTGGTGGCGATGAGGACGGGGATTGGGTCCGGTTCTGGTTCCGGTGCTGGTAATGGTTGTTGGTGGTGGTTATTGATGGTGGTGCCACCGATGTGAAGCTTACGCAGTAGGTGCTTCATTTTTGGCATGGGATCATTAATCAGAACACTACAATGCAGGTTTTTTTTTTGAGATTGGGTGAGTGTAAATACTTAAATTGACTCACACGTTCAATTCATTCCTTCATTTCATTCCCTCCAACACTGCCAATTTTTTTCCTGTTTTTTTCCCTACTTTGTAGTTTATACTCATTTTTTCTGTTTTGATAATTAATATTAATGTAATTTATTGCTATAATTAAACTTACGATGGTTTTTAAACACCCAATTGTTAACTAATTAATCGATGTGTGTGATTGTTCCTTCTACTAAATATTGTATTAAGAATAATATTTGACATTTTAATTTTTATATGATCCGATCTATACGTCTAACCTAATATTTTGTTAGTATTGATGAATTTTTTGGCCACCAAATGAAGGTGTTATAATTTTTCCCAATAAATATTAAGAATCGAACATTTAATTTTTTGATAATCTTAATTATCTAATAAAACTATATATTATTAGACCAACACATTATTAATATATTGATGAAGTTTAGTGGAGGAGGTTTTGTCTACAAAAATATATTATATGCGTTGCATTTAAATGGGCTGCTGCTTTTAATTTTGATCATTGGATTGATTGACCTAGTTTTAGCATCGGAGTGCTATTACGTTAGGTACAAGTCAAAGCATTTGTGGATTACTTAAAAGAATGGAAGTGTGCACTTCATAGGCTAGGCATTAACTGTTAATACATGTGTAACTGAATGAAAAACGGTAGGTTAAATCTAGGGATTACATCACTTATCATAGAGAATGTGTTAATTAAAATCTAGTGTTGGTTTTAAATATAAAATAAATAAAGTTAATCTTTTTATGGGTATGACTTCCATCAGGTCTTGAAAGTGGATTATGAATTCATTAACCACTTTGTTTTTTATTTAATTGTAAAATGTGTGTACTGATAGTGTAAAGATTTATATAGAGTCAGTACATCATTCAATAATGAATAATGTAATAACAATATAACAATATAAAAAATATTTACATTATCAGTATATTTTTTTTTCCCTTTTTGTTTTCCTTTACCAATAACGATCATCACAATTGATTCATTAGCGACCTCTAAGAGCTGGACTAACAAGAAGGTTCCTAGAACTTTATGGATCTATACAAAAAGCCGAAGAGAAAAATGATCTCTATAGTAAATTTATTGGATTCACATTTGGGAAAGATTTAATACATATACACTAGAAAATATTTTTTAACTTGTCAGCAAATCATTCAGCGTTATTTACTAATCACTATTATCTCTCAAACAAAAATAATACAAATTAATGATAGATGATAGGCTGATAATGTTAAAATTTTTACATTATCAAGGCATACATTTTAAACTTTTTTTTTTGCCAAAATCATAAGGGTAGGTATGTCAAGTTCCTAATAGTACAATACTCCTTGATATACGTGGTTTTGGGATGCTAAATGCCTTTTGATATTGTAGTCTACATTACCCATTTGGCCATAAAATTCATAAAGATAAAAAAGAAATAATTGAACAACTAGATTACCATAGTCAAAGGAGACCTAGCAACCACTTAACCATCATAATGTGAGTCTCATGATCCCTAATGCCCCTAATTAAAGTGGATCACATCCACTATCTTAAAAAGTGTGTCATTTGTAATTAATCAAAAAAAAATTCAATTGTTAAATTTTAAACTTAATATAATTTTCAATTGACCATAACAAGTAATACACATCTAAAATAATAGATGTGCTCCCTAATCAAAAGACATCTAAAAATCATGTCCGAGCACTTCGAATGACATAATATTCTTTTGACCAAGCTACAATTTGAAAAGGAGATCAAAGACTCACATCCCTATATCAGAGCTTCAAGGATAACATCCTAAAAGCACGTACTAAATATTGGCAAAATAGTCCACTAAACTAGAAACATTGGCACGCGCAAATTGTACAAAATCACTCCAACAATGCTACTCATCTTATTAAGGTCCATTCAAGAATCCCACCTCAAAGGTATAAACTATGAACAATTAGTATCACCAAGAGAGGATATTACTATGATGAAATCTACTAATCGGATAGACAAAACAATCAATTTCCCTGGAATCAATCTTCTTTATCCCGGATCTACCAACTTTTCATTCTTCAAATGTTGTTACCTTAGTCACACAAAGAAAATGGGAGAAGTTTGATGAAAATGCATTGGCGGAAAATATGAGGGAGAAAGAAAAAGTTGAATGAAAATGCATTCAAGTTATAATGAGGGAAAAAGACCTCTATTTATAACATAAGATTTTTTTCATGTTCCTCGTCTCTCTAATGTTGATACTTGAGACTTGTTTTTTTGACTTGAAAGTTTTTTAGATTTCACACTCAAAAATTTCCACTAATGGTTTTCAACAAACCATGTTCCAACAATCCCTCACTTGATATTAAAAAACGATTTTTGAGAATATTTGTGGTCTCAATAAGATTGTGCATAAACAAAAGTGTCATGTGACTTGAACCTTTGCATAGTGAATAGGATCCAGATTTTACTAGAGTAACTCGTAGTCTTGAACTTTATCTCCGGCATCAAACCACACACAACCTTTTCAAAGATGTATTTTGTAAAACGCGTCCGTTAAAAGTCATGCACGTCTATCACAGTATAGTGAACGCTCTAGAAATTTATTCCCCATAATTTCATAGGAAGCGGCCTCCACTTCCACATTCACATAGGTGAGTCTATCGATAGTACTCCTCTAGCCTAGGTACTCCACTCCAATTGGAGTATAGATCTCATTAAGAGTTTAACTCATCCTTACATATGCTATAGGAATTATGTTTCTCATAATCTTATAGCATGTTCATTCTCATATCACTTCACAACTTGTTATTACCCATTGAACCTATTTCTTGGGATCTCCAGTCAGTTAGGTCGGGTTACCATCATGAGTGATCATCGTTCTAAGGGAAATAGTCACATACTCTTAGAAATATTAACGGTTCACAATTTTTTCGATAGTCGCGATACTATCACAATGAATCAACACAATTGGTATCAATTTTCCCATAGGGGAATCCCTGCAAGCAAACTTCTCAATGAACTTGCTTCTTTATTAGTTGTTGCTAATGTTATCATCTCAACTTCCATAGTGAGTTGAGCTAACATAGTTTGTTTCTTGTTAGACTCTAGATAATCCATCTCATCATTTATGACTTCTCGCCACAAATCAACATCCGAAGAAGGCAAAACTTCTTGGAGAGTTGATGAACTATCCTCCAATATATAGACCATATAATCATGTCTATACTCTCTAGCAGTTATTGCTCTCTTACTTCTTCTAGGTTCTATTTCAAACCTTTCATTTTATATCATTATCTCTAATCACAAGTATCTGATTAGTTGATGTGCCCCCACTATTCCTCAATTTAAAAAGGAATTTCTCTTCATTGAAGCCAACATCGTTAGACTCAATGATCACTTTTGCGTTAAAGTCATAAAACCTATACGCTTTGTTGTTTACATCATACCCAATGAATGTACATTCATAGGCTCTATGAATTTAACTCTCTAAGGTCATACCATCAGAATACCAATGTTTTATTTCACATGTACTCTTCAATCCTAACTCGTAAGTTAATTGTGTAGTTTGTAGAATCTACCAAAGTGAGGATAGGATTACTAGAAAATATGCTTTGGACTTCTTAAAGTTCGAAAAACTAAGGAACTATATGAATGGAGACAAATTAAAAGAAGAAAATTCCATGGAGGGAAAAGACAAAAACTTATGCCTACTATAAATGACTATAGTTTCACAAATCTAGGAAATGGGTTAACTTATAGGGGTTGAGGATGATTGGAAGGGATGATTACAAAGTGTAACCACCAAAAACTTGGTATGACAAAAAATTTCGGAAGAACTTTCCAATTAAAAAATTATTCGATCTTAAAAACCTATACCTCACATGTTAGATAATGAAATACAAAAAATATCCACAAACTAGATCCAAAACAAGGGAACACCAAACTAACCTAATCCCATGTCGCCATTTGAATGCGCTTTAAAGTAACGACATCTAGACCTATGTTTTTTCGGGTTTTGCTACATGGATTGGATTATAACGTGAGAGAGTCCAAAAATAAGGTTTTACAAAGATTTTAGACTAGGACTCTAGAATACATTTAAGTATCTAAAACCAACAAAGTTAGACATATAGAGGAAGTCCAAAATAACACATGTTTGAGCATTAAATATTATATCATAATGATACAAAATAATATTATTTTGTGGATAAATATATAGGATAACCCTAAAATAAACCACAATGAATCCATATTTCCAATATATGTTTCCACAATAAAGGATAAATCTCTCCAAACATGGAGAAGATAGCAAATATATTATCAGAAAGGGAGAGACTAGTGTTACAAGGAATCCTAGTAAAAATCTAGTCTCTTAAGGGTGCAAATACATGACCCAGTAGAAATTTTTTTATAATAAATTTCCCCAGGTAGTTAATTATATTAGCTTCTAAGAAAAATTAAGAGTGAGGTCTTAACAAATGTAAAAAATTCTCAAAAACCATATTAAGTAAGTCCTAATTTTATCACACCAAAACATGCTTTACATGAAGATCATGCCATGTCTTTTAGTACAAACTAAATGAAAATACTCACTAAATAAAAGAATCAGCATTTTAGGATGCCTTGCGTTTGAAGTCTTTAAAATTGATAATATAAAGCTGTCATCAAACACATGACAAATACATAAAGAGTTTTTTTTACCTATTGTCAAACCAAAAGTATAAAATTAATCTTAAAAAACTTAAGAGGATTGACTCATAAAATTTAAATATACAATTTTTTAAAATGATTTTACACTTTTAGGTTGCTTGTCCATTGTCCAACCCTAAAAGCAACATGTAGCAAAACCCAAAAAAACTAAAAATAAATAAAAAATTGACTTAATAATATCTGATTTTGTCTTTTTTTAAAACCACATTCAACTTACTTTAGGGAATACCAATGTAATTTTGATTGCTAATGATATAAAATTAAATGGAGATCAGTAGAACTTCTGGTTTCAAATGCCATTAAACTAAAATTTAAGTGTGTTTTCTTTTTCATTGACATGCATTAAACTCATTTGGTACTTTATTTTGTGTTGGGGAGAAGCTTTGCTTCTTGTAATTTGGTTGGGAAACCATGGTAGGGGATATGGGTTGTGGGCATGTGGCTTGATTTTGAAGAAACTTATAAATTGATTATCATCATTATCATTGGAGGAAGCAAAAGTCAATAGTTGCAAAGACTGTATGAATAGGAAGAGTTTATGTACTACTTGAAATGAAAATAATTGTCATTTTATGACTAGGCTTGTGCTGCAGCTTGTTCTTCAACAACTTGTGAGGCTGGTTGAAGTGTGCAAATGAGGTTGCGGTCTCCGTACACATTATCGACACGTCCTGATACATAGAATCACATTTTCCATTTATTAGTCTAAGTAATACTAAAAAATAATCATGCATGCCACACAATTTGGTGCATAAGGGTTATTGCATTTAACTTCATGTAAGGTTTTCGGTGTTAGTAGCATTGTTTTGCTTTATCAATGAATATTCGATATGTGTAGCCGACCCAACTAGTTATATTAAAGCTTGGTTGTTGTTGTTGTTTAGTGGTTTTGTTTTGCCTACTACATAGCATAGCATAGGCATGTGGTATGGGAAAATGAGGCTATATCAAACAAGGGCTAAAGAGGCAAGTTTATCATGCAAATGAATGTCATATCATGAAACATAATTATAAGAACAACAACTTGATTACCTGTGGTAGGCCAGAACTTCGAAGCGCGAAGCCAGGAAGCTGGGAAGGCTGCGTATTCCCGGGAATATGGTTTTGTCCATGCATCTCCCATGAGTAGTGATGGTGGATGAGGTGCTCCCTGCAGAGGAATTTATATAATCACTCAAAAGTGAAAATAAAGTATGTAGCCAATGGTGTATATATATTAGTATATAATCAAACTAAGTCTGCAGGGGTAAGGCTACGTATATCTATACCCTCCACAAACTCTATTAAGTGAGAGCCTCATGCACCGGTCCGCATTTTATCATATGATTAGAACCATAGCCACACAGTCAGAAGCACAAGAAAGTCTTTTACCTTGAGTACATTGTTGTTAATGTCAGCTTTTCCTTTCTCAATCTCAGCAATTTCTTCTCTAATGGAAATGAGAGCATCACAAAATCTGTCTAACTCAGCCTGCAATGACGTTTAGTTGAATTAGAAAGAAATTACACATGAGAAACTACAAAGAAAAGAAGGAACAGAGGCAAAAAGGTTTCCAAGATCATACCTTGCTTTCACTTTCAGTAGGCTCAATCATGAGTGTGCCAGGCACAGGCCATGACATTGTTGGTCCATGAAAACCGTAGTCGATGAGGCGCTTTGCAACGTCTTCTGGCTCTATCCCAGCAGTGTTCTACCATGAAAATAACTTATACATTAATCACAGCATGAATAATATTTAAGTGAAAAACAACAATGTTATCATCAAATGGCCCTACCTTAAAGCCTCTTAAGTCAATAATGAATTCATGAGCACACGTTCCATTGACTCCACGGAAAAGAACGGGGTAATAATTCTGCAGAAGTCAAATTATAAGTAAAATAATTTCAATCATATACACAAACAAATAACATGACACTAACTAGAAGAGAGATACATGTAATGTAATTCTAATTGAAAGTACAAACCTCCAATCTTTTGGCCATGTAGTTTGCATTCAGAATTGCCGTCTTTGATGCATCGGTGAGTCCTTTAGAACCCATCATTGCTATGTAAGTGTAAGAGATTGGTAATATGAGTGCTGAGCCCCAAGGTGCAGCAGAGATGGTACCGAGTGGTTGAGACTTGTCAGGGGCAGGAATTCCACCAGTGGGTACCTTAATCATGGTAAAAGATAATAAATTATAAAGAAAACAAATATTTTATCAAACAAGAACAGAGTTACATAAATGCTTATCTTTACAAGGATATCATTTTGATCACATGATATATAGAGGGGCAATGTAATCCTATTTGGAGGTAGTTAAACTCAAGACTAGTTTTTATCTTCTTCTTCTATGAATATAACTAAAGCTATGTTGCACATTATATACAACAACATCCATATATATAGCCAGTACAAAGTTGCTTACCACAGGGTGTGAGGGTAAAAATGGTGCCAAGTGTTTCTTTACACCAATAGGACCCATGCCAGGGCCACCTCCTCCATGAGGAATGCAGAATGTCTTATGGAGATTGAGATGGCAAACATCTGCTCCAATCCAACCTGGGCTAGTAAGTCCCACCTGTAAACACGAATCAAGTTCCCGAGTATAATTTGATAGCCGGACATTGTTTATAAACAAGGCAAAATTTGATAATTATATATGGCTTTTCATAATATCTGCCATAAGAACTATCCCTGCCAGACTCTTGGCACAATGTAAAGTATATGAAGGTAAAGATATGCATAGAAAAACAAACCTGTGCATTCATGTTGGCACCATCCATATATACTTGGCCACCATTATCATGAATAATCTTGCAAATCTCATCAATACCTTCTTCATAAACACCGTGTGTCGAAGGATATGTTACCTACAATCAAATAAAAAACAAACTAATATAAAAGATGCCTAACTTTGACGATACTCTCAATTCCCTGGTATAACTAAAATATAAGTGAGACTCTATAGGAAGTAAGTTTACCATAAATGCAGATAAGTTGTCCCTGTGTTTTTCAGCAGCCTTCCTCAACTCCTCAACATTAATGTTTCCCTTGGCATCTGTTCCAATAGTTACAATTTTCATTCCACACATAGCAGCACTAGCAGGATTTGTACCATGTGCTGAGACAGGTATAATGCAAACATTTCGGTGGTGGTCTCCTCTTGCCTGCAGTTTCCAATTGGCAAAAAGAAGTAAGAACTAAGAAGCACTGAAGGATTTTAAGAAAAATTTTCCGAGTGGTTAATGTAGGAAAATCGTTGTATCTCTCCGAGATATGTAACAAGAGAAATGACACACTTGAGGTTATCTATAATTGGCCGAAACAAAAAAAGCATAAGAAAAATGGAGTACTGATTAATTGAGAAAAAGCACTTATTTTCAAATAAGTGAGTAACAAATATCGTATTGCCCATAAAAGCTAAGCACACATATTCATAATGACTCAAGTTACCATACCAAATGGTATGCACGAATAACCATCAGTCCAGCATATTCTCCAGCAGCACCAGCATTTGGTTGCAAAGAGAAGGAGTCAAACCCGGTGATGCTACATAACAGTTCACCCAAATTGCTGAACATTTCCTGAAACCACATTTTCTTTTTAGACACAGAAAACAGAACTTATATTCGATATTTTCATACACAAAAGCACTCATAAGAATCTCTTCGAATCATTCTTGATGTAAGATTATTTAACCGTCCAAATACCTGATAACCTTGAGCCTGCTCAGTTGGTGCAAAGGGGTGAATATCAGCAAAGCTAGGCCATGTCACAGGCATCATTTCAGTTGTTGCATTCAGCTTCATCGTACAAGAACCGAGTGGGATCATACTGTGGCATAGCGACAGATCCTTTGATTCTAGCCTATGAATGTATCTGAGCAACTCATGCTCAGTGTGGTACCTATAAAAAAATTGAAGTAAGCTTCTACATGTAGCTACATGAAATCAAGTTTTATGAAAAGAGGTATACGTGTTAAAGATAGGGTGTGTTAGATAAGGGCTGTCCCTAATTAATCCAGAAGGAATCGAAGTCTGAACTTCAGGTGCAAGTGATGCAGCTGTGAAGGAAACCTGTGTTATAAATAGATAAGCATTTTAGATGGAATTACAAGTTACAATCATGAGTAATGATACAATTGATAAATATGAAAGTTATACAAATATATAACAACACTTACAGGCTTGCCACCAGCAAAAACCTTGAAAAGCTTATCAACATCCGCCAATGTGGTCGTTTCATCGAAAGCAACAGTGATCTGAAAGCAACCAAACATGATTCAAAGAAATGGAAATTTCCAAATACAATTGATTAAATTGGTGCAACAGAAAGCAACACTCACAGTGTTTCCATCTACGGTTCGCAAATTTATTTCACTTTTGTATGCCTCATCAGCAATTCCATTGGCATTGGCAACC
Organism: Lupinus angustifolius; assembly: GCF_001865875.1. Classification (NCBI taxonomy): domain Eukaryota; kingdom Viridiplantae; phylum Streptophyta; class Magnoliopsida; order Fabales; family Fabaceae; genus Lupinus; species Lupinus angustifolius. The sequence goes on along the minus strand of NC_032011.1, from coordinate 23,125,795 downwards.
TTAACCTTCACAGTGTCAAAGAAGGGAAGGTCCTGAACTTCGACTGTTCCAAGCTTCTTTACTCCCAGAGCAAACACACTAGCTAGACCATGAACACGTTGGCCGATGGTTTTAAGGCCTTCGGGTCCATGATATACAGCATACATAGCAGCCATGTTTGCAAGAAGTGCCTAAAAATCCAACAAGAGATATATAAGATCCTCAACCAAATCATAGAAAAATAAAATTGAAGCAGGTAGAAATGCTTCAACAATAGCAACAACATCATTGTGTTCACTCATAAACCAATAAAAGATGCTTAAAATTAGAAACTAAAATCCTTAGTAGTTTATTTGAAAACCAAAAAAGACAACCAATCATATAAGTGCTACAACAATAGCAGCCCAGGCTTTTTCCCGCAAGGTGTGGTTGGGTACATGAATTAAATGATACTATAATCTTCTATCGTAAAAATATATCTGTAGACAAATCATTTATATCTCAAACTTTCTTAATGGTTTTGCCGATGATTTTTATAGTCTTCCTCTAAACTATTGAGCCACCCGACATCAGATCTACTCTCCTCACTAAGGTATCTACCGGTATTTACCACCAACCAGCATAACTCAAATTGATTAAACCAAATCATTTATTAGGTTACCTGAGCAGTACAAATGTTGCTAGTAGCCTTGTCCCTTCTAATATGTTGCTCCCTAGTTTGCATTGCCATTCTCAAAGCCGGTTTTCCTGAAGAGTCAACACTAACACCAATGATTCTCCCAGGCATCATTCTCTTATACTCTTGAGATGTAGCCAAAAAAGCAGCATGAGGGCCTCCATAACCCATTGGAACACCGAATCTCTGAGCCGAACCAACAACAATATCAGCCCCAAACTCACCAGGAGGCTTCAACACAGTCAAAGCCAAAAGATCACTTGCCATAACAACCTTAACTCCATGAGCATGAGCCTTCTTAATAAACTCTCCATAGTCCAAAACCTCACCCTCAGTGCCAGGATACTGAACAAGCACACCACAAACATCACCCGATTTATAATCAACATCCTTAAGATCAGCAATAACAACCTTAAGATCGAAACCTGATGCCCTCGTCTCACAAACATCAATAGTCTGTGGATGGCAGTTACTAGCTATAACAAAAGTTTTCTTCTGACCCTTTTGGATATTGTTACACATGGACATGGCTTCGGCCGCAGCGGTTCCTTCATCGAGCAATGAAGCATTTGACATAGGCAAACCAGTGAGATCAGTAATCATGGTTTGAAAATTCAGCAATGATTCCAATCTCCCTTGTGATATCTCAGCCTGATAAGGTGTATATTGTGTGTACCAAGCAGGGTTCTCCAAAATGTTCCTCAATATAACTGGTGGAACAAAAGTATTGTAATAACCCATGCCAATGAAGGACTTAAAAATCTTGTTTTTTGAAGCTAAGTACTTCATGTGATGAATCATTTCACCTTCAGTTAACCCTTCATCAAAATTTCTAAACTTCATCTCATTCAAACGAATGGATTTTGGCACGGTTGCATCAATGAGAGAATCAATAGTGTCGAACCCACATGAATTAGCCATCTTGGTTTGTTCTTGTGGGGTGGCAGAGTTATGGCGCCGCGGAAATGTGTCACTTGGTTTGAGTGATTCAACAGATATAGATCGAGTTTGTGACTGAAAAGAATTAACATTTCGTGAATTTTTGATGTTGTTTTTGTTTAGAAAGTTGTTGGGTATGGATCCCCTGCATCTGAAAACAGGGGAATAATAAGAAGAAGAAGAAACAGAGGATATGCATCTTGAAACAGAGGTGGTTGATGAGTTAAAAAAAGATTCATTTTTGCAGTGTTGTTTTGCCTCTGAAACAATACGCTTCAGAATGGCACTGTTTGCAAGCCTACGTGCACGTTCCATGAATGATGGTTAGAGAGAAAAAACAAAGAATGAAAGAGAGAAAGTGAGTGATATGAAATGAGGCGAAGAAAGAGAATATAACAGAGGAAATGGTGTTTATTGTTTTGGAAAATGTAAAAGAAGAAAATTGATAAAAATTATAGGATAGTGGTATTTTAATTTGTCTCTTTTTTGTTAGTATTCCATTGGAGTGTGTGAATGAGTGGAAGATGTGGGATACCGATAATATAGTGTGTTTTGGTGGCTATGAATGTGCATAGCAATCAATTTTTTGTTTGATATTTCTGTATGGGGTAGTGTTATTTTACAAATCTGAATCAATTGTTTTTAATAACAGATTTGAATCTACGTAGCTTAACAATTACTTTTTATTTCTATTTTAAAAGTTGAACAAGAGAAGTTTTTTAAGAAGAGAATAAAAATTAGAAATTATTGATATTTTCTTGTCACTCCCACCATTAATTAAAAACCAAATTCTTTCTAGACCTAGTATATTTTACCCTAACAACTATTTATCTATTAAAAACTGAAATTGTTTTTAAGATTCAATCATCCATAACCTTCTTTATACAAATTTTCAATCTTTAATTTTTTAAAGAGAATAAAATATATTCTCATATGAGAGATAATGTATCTCTTCTAGTCACTAAAATTATGATTTTAGTATCATAATACACTTAGTTAATATTCAACTTTATTTCCTTGTTCATTATTTAAATAGACGAGAGATTAATCTCATTATATGTAAGGTGAGACGTTTTTTTGACTTTTTTCTCCATATATTTATTATCATAATAAGATGATATTATTAATTTGAGTTTTGGAAATGAACAACTAAAATTATGGTGAATTTCATGTGGGGTGATAAAATAATGTTTGAAGACAAGATTTGGTGGAAGTGGTAGGAGGTGGTTGGTGAATGCTTTCCACCTAAGAAAGAAAAGGACAAGTTCAACCTTATCAATGTCTCACTTACAAAACAAAGCACCACAAACTTTGGAAGGGGGGGAATGAATGAGAATGATTGGAAGGCATTAAAATTATAGAGATTGAATTTCAATGGAATACATTTAATCATTTTATATATTAGAGGAAAATAAAATCATTTCTTATTCCACAATTTTTTTTGGGTTTATGGGTTTGAAATTCTAAGATTTTGATGAGTTGTTTGGTGGAAGAACCTATTTCATAATAAACTTATGGTTTATTTGGGAATTGATTTTTGAAGAATTTAAGACGAATGAAAGAAATGAAAGGTTTGGGAGCTATGAAATACATTTATAAGATAATTATCAAGTCTTCTATTTCTTTTCATTCTCCTCTAAAAATCAATTCGTAAATATACTTTTAGGAAAATATTTTTATACGGTTGATTAGAGATATGTGTGGAATGAATCACTCCGATGTTAGTGAATGTTTTAGTGATAAAAAAATTAGAAGAACAAAGGAACCATCATAATCAAAATGTAAAATTTAGATTCAGGATCTTCCATTAATTAGTGGGCTCCATTTGTAGATATTTTAGTTAGTATACTAGAACATGGTAAATGGAGTTAATTGTGCCAATTCTGTGGATCTATGTTTGACTGAAAATTTAGTTCTTTGTAAATAAAATTATGATTAGAGGGAATTCAGAAAATACTAAAAGGGGTGAGGGAAATGATTTTTGCATGAAATTTTGGGGTTAGTTTGGAAGTTGGATTTTGGAGGGGAAGAAAAAGAAAGGGAAGGCTTTGAAGTCATCTTACAAATGTATTTTATGTCTCCCAAGCCTTCAATTTCCCTTCCTTCCAAAATCCAACTCCTAAACTTACCTTAAGGTAAGAAATAAAATAATGACATTAAGCTGAATGTAGTAGGTGAGGGAAAGGAAATATACATTAATTATCATGCAAATTAGTTTGTTAATAAAAGCAAAAATAGCATGTAACAGAACCCAGGATTAGGTATGGATTTGACATTGGATTGTAGCATACCAATAAAATACAAAGAATAGCAGAGTTTATTAATTAGGTAAATATGCCATCAATGGACCAAAGTAGACGAATTATTAACACTTCAAACTTTAAAACCATAAGATATTATTTACTTATATATTCTTCACTTTACTCCTTTTAAACTTCACTCACTCACACTTATTCACACTAAAAGTAAAAAAATCAATGTAAAAACTCAAAAAACATATTTTGAAAACTTGTTTACTCGATTATGTAGTTTCCTTTGTCTTTTTCGTTAAAGTTACATGATTGCCACGGCTTAACTTGTTCAAAGTATTATAGCCTTGCTTTAAACCAAAATAAATTATCAGGCTTGATTATGAGTCGTTCAGCACTTTCGTATTTTTTTCAATTTTAAAATACTATCTAGTCAACAAAAGTTATATAGAATATGATATTCAAAACTCTCCAATCAATCAAGCTTATGCATGGTTTTTTTGTCTCTTTTGTTTGATAAATGAACGATTTATAGATTTAATTTCATTTAAGAAATAAAAGGAAATTCTTCATCTACAGCTGAAATTAAATGCTAGACAGGTGATAATACTTACTCACCAAGTTAATTATAGATAAAAAAAATCATTAATTTTTTGATAGCAAATCAACAATATATTAAAAAATAAGAGTTTAAAATGTAGGCATTATTAGTGTAAAGTTTTTTAATTTCTAATACTTTTGTTTGAGAGACATTGGTGATTAACATATGAATGATGAATTATTTACTGACAATGTAGAAAACACTTATACTGTCACTATATACATATTAAATCAAACTTTGGAGGAAGATATCTTCTATCCCAAAGTTTGTACCACTTTATCTATTATGTGTTTCTGATTGGTCCTAAAAATAAAACATAAATTAAATATATATTAAATTTATATTTTCTGACTAATCAGAAATACATGATATATGGAGTAATATAAACTTTGAGAAAAAAAAATATATGCCAATTGTCTGCTCAAAAGTGAACTTTAAAAGGTTGGGCCACGTTAGGTGTCATAATAGGCAGGGAACTTGTGCTATTAGGTCCACTTATTGCTTAGACCTAGACTTATCTTACCTTATTCTCATTTAATTTCATCTAAGCTAGTTTAGATTTAAACCGTCAAATATTAGTTTTGAATCTCAACCTTTATTTGTAATCTTGCTTATGTTGGTATAAAATGTTGGAAATTGCTTATGATTGGTGAAATACCAATGCTATGATTTTGAATTTCATGATTCTCACGCACATATATGAATCAAATAGTGTAGTGTCATACCTGAATCCATGTTCCTGGATGTGCGCCTTTGATCCACGTTTCTGAAAGAGGTTTTGTGGTATGATGACCTTCCTCAACCAAATCCTTGATTCTTCTTGGGACTTCGTTTTTTTCACGAGAGGAGAAAATTGAATTTGATTTGGTGTATTGAGGACCATAACCTTCATTATTATGTGTTAACTTATAGGGTTCCCATTATCCCCTATGAGTTAACCTGATGGGTATCCACCCATTAAGCCCATATCTGTTATAAGCTTTTAGAAATCTAAGGGGTGTCACTAATTAGATCACTTATAATGTAACCCAAAAAATAAATAGCTGATATCATTGTATCAAATATATGATGCTCACCTTAATTAGAAATTTATAATTTCTAACAATCTCTCACTTGAGCTTCATATCTTCATGATACAATTATATCACAGGTTCTTTAGGCGCGCATCCGTATGCTATTTACGTTTAGACTTCTCCTTAATACAATCTGGTCCATCTCATATATTAACTATGGAACCACCGCGACTTTCATCACATTTAAGTGTGACTCGACCACGATGATCACCATATTAATATACTCAATGACATAGATCAAATATGGATGAGTGACATGGAAATTTCATGCAATGTGATCTCAAACATGTCTATTTCCAACTGGTCATTCTTTATTCTTTAGTGAGATCAATCCAAAGTCTTTAATTGCAACACAATTGTTACAATGTACAATTTCAAAAAAATGAAATAACAAATCATCATCTTTATTATGCATAAAAACTGTATATAATATCCAAAGCATCCTTCTTTATTCTTTAGTGAATCAATCCAAAGTCTTTAATTGCAACACAATTGTTAAATGTACAATTTCAAAATGAAACAATAAATCATCAACTTTATTATGCATAAAAATTGTATATAATATTCAAAGCAAAACATAAAACATATAGACTCCCACTGAACTAAGGTACCCTAAGGAATAACACACATATGAACAACATGCTCATGAAAGACTTTAGGTATCAAACTCTTAGTCAGTGGATCAGCTAGCATAAAATTTGT
>NC_032011.1:23119094-23119476 GCF_001865875.1 Lupinus angustifolius | reverse complement strand
ATCCTCATTCTCATTCTCATCCTCATCCTATCCTCCTCCTTATCAATGTCCTCTTCCTCATCTTCATCCTCATCCTTATCCTGTCCTCATCCTCCTCCTACCCTCTTTCGTATCCTCATCCACTTCCTCATCCTCGTCCTCATCCTATCCTCATCCTCATCCTATCCTCATCCTCTCCCTCATTGTATCCTCATCCTCTCCCTCATCGTATCCTCATCCTCCTCCTCATCCTTTCCTCATCCTCATTCTCGTCCTCATCCTATCCTCATCCTCTTCCTTTTCCTCATCCTATCCTCATCCTCAACCTCGTCCTATCCTCAATTTCATTCTCGTCCTCGTCCTTTCCTCTTCCTCATCCTCATCCTCCTCCTCATCCTCCTCT
>NC_032011.1:23114793-23118994 GCF_001865875.1 Lupinus angustifolius | reverse complement strand
TCATCCTATCCTCATCCTCATCCTTATTCATGTCCTCATCCTTTCCTCTTCCTCATCCTCGTCCTCATCCTCCTCTTATTCCTATCCTCGTCCTCATCCTCCTCTTATTCCTATCCTCATCCTCATTCTCATTCTCGTCCTCATTCTCATCCTCATTATCGTCCTAATCCTATCCTCATCCTCATCCTCGTCCTCATCATATCCTCAACCTCATTCTCATCCTATCCTCAACCTCATTCTCGTCCACATCCTTTCCTCTTCCTCATCCTCATCCTCCTCCTCATCCTCCTCTTCATCCTGTCCTCATTCTCATCCTCCTCCTATCCTCATGCTCATCCTCTTCCTCATCCTCCTCCTCATTCTAACCTCATCCTCATCCTCCTGCTTTCCTCATCCTCATCCTCATCCTAACCTCGTCCTCAACCTTATCCTCATCCTCATCCTCATCCTCCTCCTCATCCTATCCTTATCCTCATCCACATTCTCATCCTCATCCTATCCTCATCCTCATCCTCATCCTCATTCTACTCCCCATCCTATCCTCATCCTCATTCTCGTCCCCATCCTCTCCGTATCCTCGCCTAATCCACATCCTATCCTCATCCTCAATCTCGTCCTAATCCTATCCTCATTCGCATCCTAACCTCACCCTCAACCTCATCCTCTTTCTCATCCTCATTCACGTCCTAATCCTATCCTCATCCTCATCCTCGTCCTCATCCTATCCTTATCCTCATTCTCGTCCTCATCCTATCCTCATCCTCGTCCTCATCCTCGTCCTCATCCTATCCACATCCTCATCCAATCCTCATCCAATCCTCATCGTCATCCTCATTCTCGTCCTCATCCTATCCTCATCCTCGTCCTCATCCTCGTCCTCATCCTATCCACATCCTCATCCAATCCTCATCCAATCCTCATCGTCATCCTCATTCTCGTCCTCATCCTATCCTCATCCTCGTCCTCATCCTCGTCCTCATCCTATCCACATCCTCATCCAATCCTCATCCAATCCTCATCGTCATCCTCATTCTCGTCCTCATCCTATCCTCATCCTCGTCCTCATCCTCGTCCTCATCCTATCCACATCCTCATCCAATCCTCATCCAATCCTCATCGTCATCCTCATTCTCGTCCTCATCCTATCCTCATCCTCGTCCTCATCCTCGTCCTCATCCTATCCACATCCTCATCCAATCCTCATCCAATCCTCATCGTCATCCTCATTCTCGTCCTCATCCTATCCTCATCCTCGTCCTCATCCTCGTCCTCATCCTATCCACATCCTCATCCAATCCTCATCCAATCCTCATCGTCATCCTCATTCTCGTCCTCATCCTATCCTCATCCTCGTCCTCATCCTCGTCCTCATCCTATCCACATCCTCATCCAATCCTCATCCAATCCTCATCGTCATCCTCATTCTCGTCCTCATCCTATCCTCATCCTCGTCCTCATCCTCGTCCTCATCCTATCCACATCCTCATCCAATCCTCATCCAATCCTCATCGTCATCCTCATTCTCGTCCTCATCCTATCCTCATCCTCGTCCTCATCCTCGTCCTCATCCTATCCACATCCTCATCCAATCCTCATCCAATCCTCATCGTCATCCTCATTCTCGTCCTCATCCTATCCTCATCCTCGTCCTCATCCTCGTCCTCATCCTATCCACATCCTCATCCAATCCTCATCCAATCCTCATCGTCATCCTCATTCTCGTCCTCATCCTATCCTCATCCTCGTCCTCATCCTCGTCCTCATCCTATCCACATCCTCATCCAATCCTCATCCAATCCTCATCGTCATCCTCATTCTCGTCCTCATCCTATCCTCATCCTCGTCCTCATCCTCGTCCTCATCCTATCCACATCCTCATCCAATCCTCATCCAATCCTCATCGTCATCCTCATTCTCGTCCTCATCCTATCCTCATCCTCGTCCTCATCCTCGTCCTCATCCTATCCACATCCTCATCCAATCCTCATCCAATCCTCATCGTCATCCTCATTCTCGTCCTCATCCTCATCCTCTTCCTCATCCTCATCCTCCTCCTCCTCTTCCTCATCCTCATCCTCCTCCTCCTCTTCCTCATCCTCATCCTCCTCCTCCTCTTCCTCATCCTCATCCTCCTCCTCCTCTTCCTCATCCTCATCCTCCTCCTCCTCTTCCTCATCCTCATCCTCCTCCTCCTCTTCCTCATCCTCATCCTCCTCCTCCTCTTCCTCATCCTCATCCTCCTCCTCCTCTTCCTCATCCTCATCCTCCTCCTCCTCTTCCTCATCCTCATCCTCCTCCTCCTCTTCCTCATCCTCATCCTCCTCCTCCTCTTCCTCATCCTCATCCTCCTCCTCCTCTTCCTCATCCTCATCCTCCTCCTCCTCTTCCTCATCCTCATCCTCCTCCTCCTCTTCCTCATCCTCATCCTCCTCCTCCTCTTCCTCATCCTCATCCTCCTCCTCCTCTTCCTCATCCTCATCCTCCTCCTCCTCTTCCTCATCCTCATCCTCCTCCTCCTCTTCCTCATCCTCATCCTCCTCCTCCTCTTCCTCATCCTCATCCTCCTCCTCCTCTTCCTCATCCTCATCCTCCTCCTCCTCTTCCTCATCCTCATCCTCCTCCTCCTCTTCCTCATCCTCATCCTCCTCCTCCTCTTCCTCATCCTCATCCTCCTCCTCCTCTTCCTCATCCTCATCCTCCTCCTCCTCTTCCTCATCCTCATCCTCCTCCTCCTCTTCCTCATCCTCATCCTCCTCCTCCTCTTCCTCATCCTCATCCTCCTCCTCCTCTTCCTCATCCTCATCCTCCTCCTCCTCTTCCTCATCCTCATCCTCCTCCTCCTCTTCCTCATCCTCATCCTCCTCCTCCTCTTCCTCATCCTCATCCTCCTCCTCCTCTTCCTCATCCTCATCCTCCTCCTCCTCTTCCTCATCCTCATCCTCCTCCTCCTCTTCCTCATCCTCATCCTCCTCCTCCTCTTCCTCATCCTCATCCTCCTCCTCCTCTTCCTCATCCTCATCCTCCTCCTCCTCTTCCTCATCCTCATCCTCCTCCTCCTCTTCCTCATCCTCATCCTCCTCCTCCTCTTCCTCATCCTCATCCTCCTCCTCCTCTTCCTCATCCTCATCCTCCTCCTCCTCTTCCTCATCCTCATCCTCCTCCTCCTCTTCCTCATCCTCATCCTCCTCCTCCTCTTCCTCATCCTCATCCTCCTCCTCCTCTTCCTCATCCTCATCCTCCTCCTCCTCTTCCTCATCCTCATCCTCCTCCTCCTCTTCCTCATCCTCATCCTCCTCCTCCTCTTCCTCATCCTCATCCTCCTCCTCCTCTTCCTCATCCTCATCCTCCTCCTCCTCTTCCTCATCCTCATCCTCCTCCTCCTCTTCCTCATCCTCATCCTCCTCCTCCTCTTCCTCATCCTCATCCTCCTCCTCCTCTTCCTCATCCTCATCCTCCTCCTCCTCTTCCTCATCCTCATCCTCCTCCTCCTCTTCCTCATCCTCATCCTCCTCCTCCTCTTCCTCATCCTCATCCTCCTCCTCCTCTTCCTCATCCTCATCCTCCTCCTCCTCTTCCTCATCCTCATCCTCCTCCTCCTCTTCCTCATCCTCATCCTCCTCCTCCTCTTCCTCATCCTCATCCTCCTCCTCCTCTTCCTCATCCTCATCCTCCTCCTCCTCTTCCTCATCCTCATCCTCCTCCTCCTCTTCCTCATCCTCATCCTCCTCCTCCTCTTCCTCATCCTCATCCTCCTCCTCCTCTTCCTCATCCTCATCCTCCTCCTCCTCTTCCTCATCCTCATCCTCCTCCTCCTCTTCCTCATCCTCATCCTCCTCCTCCTCTTCCTCATCCTCATCCTCCTCCTCCTCTTCCTCATCCTCATCCTCCTCCTCCTCTTCCTCATCCTCATCCTCCTCCTCCTCTTCCTCATCCTCATCCTCCTCCTCCTCTTCCTCATCCTCATCCTCCTCCTCCTCTTCCTCATCCTCATCCTCCTCCTCCTCTTCCTCATCCTCATCCTCCTCCTCCTCTTCCTCATCCTCATCCTCATCCTCATCCTCATTCTCGTCCTCATCCTTTCCTCTTCCTCATCCTCATCCTCATCCTCTTCTTCACCCTAACCTCATTCTCATCCTCCACCTATCCTCATCCTCATCCTGACCTCATCCTCATCCTCATCCTCATCCTCATCCTCATCCTC
>NC_032011.1:23114425-23114693 GCF_001865875.1 Lupinus angustifolius | reverse complement strand
CACTTCCTCATCCTCATCCTCTTGGTCATCCTCATCATCTTCCTCATCCACATCCTCATCCTCATCCTATCCTCGTCCTCATCCACATACTATCCTCATCCTCATTCTCGTCCTCCTCCTCATCCTTTTCTTTATCCTCTCCTCATCCTCCTCCTATCCTCACCCTCATCCTCATCCTCATCCTAACATCTTCCTCATCCTCATCCTCATTCTCATTCTCGTCTTCCTCTTATCCTCATCATCGTCCTCATCCTCTTGCTCATCCTCA
>NC_032011.1:23109865-23114325 GCF_001865875.1 Lupinus angustifolius | reverse complement strand
TCATCCTCATCCTCATCCTTATCCTCTTCCTCATCCTCATCCTCTTCCTCTTCCTCATCCTCATCCTCTTCCTCTTCCTCATCCTCATCCTCTTCCTCTTCCTCATCCTCATCCTCTTCCTCTTCCTCATCCTCATCCTCTTCCTCTTCCTCATCCTCATCCTCTTCCTCTTCCTCATCCTCATCCTCTTCCTCTTCCTCATCCTCATCCTCTTCCTCTTCCTCATCCTCATCCTCTTCCTCTTCCTCATCCTCATCCTCTTCCTCTTCCTCATCCTCATCCTCTTCCTCTTCCTCATCCTCATCCTCTTCCTCTTCCTCATCCTCATCCTCTTCCTCTTCCTCATCCTCATCCTCTTCCTCTTCCTCATCCTCATCCTCTTCCTCTTCCTCATCCTCATCCTCTTCCTCTTCCTCATCCTCATCCTCTTCCTCTTCCTCATCCTCATCCTCTTCCTCTTCCTCATCCTCATCCTCTTCCTCTTCCTCATCCTCATCCTCTTCCTCTTCCTCATCCTCATCCTCTTCCTCTTCCTCATCCTCATCCTCTTCCTCTTCCTCATCCTCATCCTCTTCCTCTTCCTCATCCTCATCCTCTTCCTCTTCCTCATCCTCATCCTCTTCCTCTTCCTCATCCTCATCCTCTTCCTCTTCCTCATCCTCATCCTCTTCCTCTTCCTCATCCTCATCCTCTTCCTCTTCCTCATCCTCATCCTCTTCCTCTTCCTCATCCTCATCCTCTTCCTCTTCCTCATCCTCATCCTCTTCCTCTTCCTCATCCTCATCCTCTTCCTCTTCCTCATCCTCATCCTCTTCCTCTTCCTCATCCTCATCCTCTTCCTCTTCCTCATCCTCATCCTCTTCCTCTTCCTCATCCTCATCCTCTTCCTCTTCCTCATCCTCATCCTCTTCCTCTTCCTCATCCTCATCCTCTTCCTCTTCCTCATCCTCATCCTCTTCCTCTTCCTCATCCTCATCCTCTTCCTCTTCCTCATCCTCATCCTCTTCCTCTTCCTCATCCTCATCCTCTTCCTCTTCCTCATCCTCATCCTCTTCCTCTTCCTCATCCTCATCCTCTTCCTCTTCCTCATCCTCATCCTCTTCCTCTTCCTCATCCTCATCCTCTTCCTCTTCCTCATCCTCATCCTCTTCCTCTTCCTCATCCTCATCCTCTTCCTCTTCCTCATCCTCATCCTCTTCCTCTTCCTCATCCTCATCCTCTTCCTCTTCCTCATCCTCATCCTCTTCCTCTTCCTCATCCTCATCCTCTTCCTCTTCCTCATCCTCATCCTCTTCCTCTTCCTCATCCTCATCCTCTTCCTCTTCCTCATCCTCATCCTCTTCCTCTTCCTCATCCTCATCCTCTTCCTCTTCCTCATCCTCATCCTCTTCCTCTTCCTCATCCTCATCCTCTTCCTCTTCCTCATCCTCATCCTCTTCCTCTTCCTCATCCTCATCCTCTTCCTCTTCCTCATCCTCATCCTCTTCCTCTTCCTCATCCTCATCCTCTTCCTCTTCCTCATCCTCATCCTCTTCCTCTTCCTCATCCTCATCCTCTTCCTCTTCCTCATCCTCATCCTCTTCCTCTTCCTCATCCTCATCCTCTTCCTCTTCCTCATCCTCATCCTCTTCCTCTTCCTCATCCTCATCCTCTTCCTCTTCCTCATCCTCATCCTCTTCCTCTTCCTCATCCTCATCCTCTTCCTCTTCCTCATCCTCATCCTCTTCCTCTTCCTCATCCTCATCCTCTTCCTCTTCCTCATCCTCATCCTCTTCCTCTTCCTCATCCTCATCCTCTTCCTCTTCCTCATCCTCATCCTCTTCCTCTTCCTCATCCTCATCCTCTTCCTCTTCCTCATCCTCATCCTCTTCCTCTTCCTCATCCTCATCCTCTTCCTCTTCCTCATCCTCATCCTCTTCCTCTTCCTCATCCTCATCCTCTTCCTCTTCCTCATCCTCATCCTCTTCCTCTTCCTCATCCTCATCCTCTTCCTCTTCCTCATCCTCATCCTCTTCCTCTTCCTCATCCTCATCCTCTTCCTCTTCCTCATCCTCATCCTCTTCCTCTTCCTCATCCTCATCCTCTTCCTCTTCCTCATCCTCATCCTCTTCCTCTTCCTCATCCTCATCCTCTTCCTCTTCCTCATCCTCATCCTCTTCCTCTTCCTCATCCTCATCCTCTTCCTCTTCCTCATCCTCATCCTCTTCCTCTTCCTCATCCTCATCCTCTTCCTCTTCCTCATCCTCATCCTCTTCCTCTTCCTCATCCTCATCCTCTTCCTCTTCCTCATCCTCATCCTCTTCCTCTTCCTCATCCTCATCCTCTTCCTCTTCCTCATCCTCATCCTCTTCCTCTTCCTCATCCTCATCCTCTTCCTCTTCCTCATCCTCATCCTCTTCCTCTTCCTCATCCTCATCCTCTTCCTCTTCCTCATCCTCATCCTCTTCCTCTTCCTCATCCTCATCCTCTTCCTCTTCCTCATCCTCATCCTCTTCCTCTTCCTCATCCTCATCCTCTTCCTCTTCCTCATCCTCATCCTCTTCCTCTTCCTCATCCTCATCCTCTTCCTCTTCCTCATCCTCATCCTCTTCCTCTTCCTCATCCTCATCCTCTTCCTCTTCCTCATCCTCATCCTCTTCCTCTTCCTCATCCTCATCCTCTTCCTCTTCCTCATCCTCATCCTCTTCCTCTTCCTCATCCTCATCCTCTTCCTCTTCCTCATCCTCATCCTCTTCCTCTTCCTCATCCTCATCCTCTTCCTCTTCCTCATCCTCATCCTCTTCCTCTTCCTCATCCTCATCCTCTTCCTCTTCCTCATCCTCATCCTCTTCCTCTTCCTCATCCTCATCCTCTTCCTCTTCCTCATCCTCATCCTCTTCCTCTTCCTCATCCTCATCCTCTTCCTCTTCCTCATCCTCATCCTCTTCCTCTTCCTCATCCTCATCCTCTTCCTCTTCCTCATCCTCATCCTCTTCCTCTTCCTCATCCTCATCCTCTTCCTCTTCCTCATCCTCATCCTCTTCCTCTTCCTCATCCTCATCCTCTTCCTCTTCCTCATCCTCATCCTCTTCCTCTTCCTCATCCTCATCCTCTTCCTCTTCCTCATCCTCATCCTCTTCCTCTTCCTCATCCTCATCCTCTTCCTCTTCCTCATCCTCATCCTCTTCCTCTTCCTCATCCTCATCCTCTTCCTCTTCCTCATCCTCATCCTCTTCCTCTTCCTCATCCTCATCCTCTTCCTCTTCCTCATCCTCATCCTCTTCCTCTTCCTCATCCTCATCCTCTTCCTCTTCCTCATCCTCATCCTCTTCCTCTTCCTCATCCTCATCCTCTTCCTCTTCCTCATCCTCATCCTCTTCCTCTTCCTCATCCTCATCCTCTTCCTCTTCCTCATCCTCATCCTCTTCCTCTTCCTCATCCTCATCCTCTTCCTCTTCCTCATCCTCATCCTCTTCCTCTTCCTCATCCTCATCCTCTTCCTCTTCCTCATCCTCATCCTCTTCCTCTTCCTCATCCTCATCCTCTTCCTCTTCCTCATCCTCATCCTCTTCCTCTTCCTCATCCTCATCCTCTTCCTCTTCCTCATCCTCATCCTCTTCCTCTTCCTCATCCTCATCCTCTTCCTCTTCCTCATCCTCATCCTCTTCCTCTTCCTCATCCTCATCCTCTTCCTCTTCCTCATCCTCATCCTCTTCCTCTTCCTCATCCTCATCCTCTTCCTCTTCCTCATCCTCATCCTCTTCCTCTTCCTCATCCTCATCCTCTTCCTCTTCCTCATCCTCATCCTCTTCCTCTTCCTCATCCTCATCCTCTTCCTCTTCCTCATCCTCATCCTCTTCCTCTTCCTCATCCTCATCCTCTTCCTCTTCCTCATCCTCATCCTCTTCCTCTTCCTCATCCTCATCCTCTTCCTCTTCCTCATCCTCATCCTCTTCCTCTTCCTCATCCTCATCCTCTTCCTCTTCCTCATCCTCATCCTCTTCCTCTTCCTCATCCTCATCCTCTTCCTCTTCCTCATCCTCATCCTCTTCCTCTTCCTCATCCTCATCCTCTTCCTCTTCCTCATCCTCATCCTCTTCCTCTTCCTCATCCTCATCCTCTTCCTCTTCCTCATCCTCATCCTCTTCCTCTTCCTCATCCTCATCCTCTTCCTCTTCCTCATCCTCATCCTCTTCCTCTTCCTCATCCTCATCCTCTTCCTCTTCCTCATCCTCATCCTCTTCCTCTTCCTCATCCTCATCCTCTTCCTCTTCCTCATCCTCATCCTCTTCCTCTTCCTCATCCTCATCCTCTTCCTCTTCCTCATCCTCATCCTCTTCCTCTTCCTCATCCTCATCCTCTTCCTCTTCCTCATCCTCATCCTCCTCCTCATCCTATCCTCATTCTCGTCCTCATCCTATCCGCATTCTCATTCTCATCCTCATCCTCGTCCTCATCCTATCAACTTCCTCATCCTTATC
>NC_032011.1:23108795-23109765 GCF_001865875.1 Lupinus angustifolius | reverse complement strand
CTCATTCTCTTCCTCGTCCTCATTCTACTCCTCAGCTTAAACTCAACCTATCCCCATCCTCATTCTCGTCCTCATCCTATCCTCATCCTCGTCCTCATCCTATCCTCATCCTATCCTCATCCTCATTCTCGTCCTCATCCTCATCCTCATCCTATCCTCATTCTCATTCTCGTCCCTATCCTATCCTCATTCTCGTCCTCATCCCATCCTCCAACTCATCCTTATATTCATCCTATCCTCGTCCTCATCCTCATCCACATTCTACTCCTCATCCTATCCTCGTCCTCATCCTCATCCTATCCTCGTCCTCATCCTCATCCTCATCCTCATCCTATCCTTATTCTCATTCTCATCCTAATCCTATCGTCATCCTAGTCCTCATCCTCGACCTCAACCTACCCTTATCCTCATCCTATCCACATCCTCATCCTCATTCTCGTCCTCATCCAATCCTCATCCTATCCTCGTCCTCATCCTCATCCTCCTCCTCATCCTCCTCCTCATCCTCCTCCTCATCCTCCTCCTCATCCTCCTCCTCATCCTCCTCCTCATCCTCCTCCTCATCCTCCTCCTCATCCTCCTCCTCATCCTCCTCCTCATCCTCCTCCTCATCCTCCTCCTCATCCTCCTCCTCATCCTCCTCCTCATCCTCCTCCTCATCCTCCTCCTCATCCTCCTCCTCATCCTCCTCCTCATCCTCCTCCTCATCCTCCTCCTCATCCTCCTCCTCATCCTCCTCCTCATCCTCCTCTTCATCCTGTCCTCATTTTCATCCTCCTCCTGTCCTCATCCTCATCCTATCCTCTTTCTCATCCTCATCCACATATCGATCCAATCCTCATCCTCATCCTAATCCTAATCGTCATCCTCATCCTCATTCTACTCCTCATCCTATCCTCATCTTATCCTCATCCTCATTCTCGTCCTCATCCTATCCTCTACCTCATCCTATCCTCATCCTTATCCTATC
>NC_032011.1:23108330-23108695 GCF_001865875.1 Lupinus angustifolius | reverse complement strand
TAATTTCAAGCTAAACGATCCTATAATTCTAAGGCAGCCCCTTGAGGTTGTCATCACTACTCCTCATCCTATCCTCGTCCTCATCCTCATCCTATCCTCGTCCTCATCCTCATCCTCATCCTATCCTTATTCTCATTCTCATCCTCCTCCTATCGTCCTCCATATCCTCATTCTCATCCTCATCCTATCATCATCCTAGTCCTCATCCTCGACCTCAACCTACCCTTATCCTCATCCTATCCTCATCCTCATTCTCGTCCTCATCCTATCCTCATTCTCATTCTTTTCCTCATCCAATCCTCATCCTCATGCTCGTCCTCATCCCATCATCATCCTCATCCTTATCCTCATCCTCGTCCTCATCC
>NC_032011.1:23107877-23108230 GCF_001865875.1 Lupinus angustifolius | reverse complement strand
CTAGTCCTATCTTCATCCTCATCCTCATCCTCGTCCTCATCCTATCCTCATCCTCATTCTCGTCCTCATCCTATCCTCATCCTCATTCTCGTCCTCATCCTATCCTCTTCCTCATCCTCATCCAATCCGCGTACCCATCCTCATTCTCGTCCTCATCCTCTCCTCATCCTCATCCTCACCCTCACCCTCTTCCTCATCCTATCATTATCCTCATCCTCATCCTCTTCCACATTCTCATCCTCATCCTCATCCTATCCTCATCCTCATCCTCATTCTCGTCCTCATCCTCATCCTATCCTCATTCTCATTCTCGTCCTCATCCTTTCCTCTTCCTCATCCTCCTCCTCCTCCTC
>NC_032011.1:23107424-23107777 GCF_001865875.1 Lupinus angustifolius | reverse complement strand
ATCCTCATCCTCCTCCTCATCCTCATCCCCATCCTATCATAATCCTTATCCTCATCCTCATTCTCATCCACATACTCATTCTTATCCTCATCCTCATCCTCATCCTCATTCTCTTCCTCGTCCTCATTCTACTCCTAAGCTAATCCTCATTTTATCCTCATCCTCGTCCTTATTTTATCCTCATTCTCGTCCTCATTTTATCCTCATCCTCGTCCTCATCATATCCTCATCCTCGTCCTCATCCTATCCTTATCCTCGTCCTCATTCTCATCCTCGTCCTATCCTCATTCTCATTCTCGTCCTCATCCCATCCTCCTCCTCATCCCATCCTCCTCCTCATCCTCATCCTCATC
>NC_032011.1:23106768-23107324 GCF_001865875.1 Lupinus angustifolius | reverse complement strand
CTCATCCTCATCCTCATCGTATTCTCATCCTCATCCAATGCTCATCCTCGTCCTCAACCTATCCTCATCTTCATTCTCGTCCTCATCATAACCTCCTCCTCCTCCTCATGCATTCCTCATCCATTCCTCATCCCCATTCTTGTCCTAATCATATCCTCATCCTCATTCTTGTCCTCATCCTATCCTCATCCTCTTCCTCTTCCGCATCCTATCCTCATCCTCATCCTCATTCTCGCTCTCATATTATCCTCGTCCTCATCCTCAACCTCATCCACACTCTCATCCTCATCCTCATCATATCCTTATCCTCATCCACATTCTCATTCTCATCCTATCCTCCTCCTCATCCTCATGCTCTTCCCCATCCTCAATGTACTCCTCATCCTCTTCCCCATCCTCAATGTACTCCTCATCCTATCCTCATCCTTATTCTCGTCCTCATCCTGTCCTCATCCTCATCCTCGTCCACATCCTATCCTCATCCTCATTCTCGCCCTCATCCTCTTCCTCATCCCCATCCTATCCTCATTCTCGTCCTCATCCTATCCTCATCCTC
>NC_032011.1:23106367-23106668 GCF_001865875.1 Lupinus angustifolius | reverse complement strand
TCTTCCTCATCCCCGTCCTATCCTCATCCTCATCCTATCCTCATTCTAGTCCTCATTCTCACTCTCGTCCTCATCCTATCCACTTCCTCATTCTCATCCTCTTCCTCATATTCATCCTCATACTCATCCTCATCCTATCCTCATCCTCGTTCTCGTCCTCATCCTATCTTCATACTCGTCCTCAACCTATCCTCGTGCTCATCCTCCTCCTCATCCTATCCACATTCTCCTCCTCCTCCTATCCTCCTCCTCATCCTATCCACATTCTCCTCCTCCTCCTATCCTCCTCCTCATCCTCATC
>NC_032011.1:23105820-23106267 GCF_001865875.1 Lupinus angustifolius | reverse complement strand
TCATCCCCTTCCATATTCTCATCCTCATCCTATCCTCATCCTCATCCTCGTCGTCATCATATCCTCGACGAGGATGAGGATGAGGATAGGATGAGGATGAGAATACGGAAGAGGATGAGGATGAGGATAGGATGAGGGATGCGGATGACCAAGAGGATGAGGACGATGATGAGGATAGGTTGAGGACGAGTATGAAGATAGGATGAGGACGAGAACGAGGATGAGCATAGGATGAGGATGAGGATGAGGATGAATATGAGGAAGAGGATGAGAATGAGGAAGTGGATAGGTTGAGGACGAGACTGAGAATGAGGACGAGCATGAGGATAGGATGAGGATGAGGATAGGACGGGGATGAGGAAGAGGATGAGGATAGGATGAGGACGAGAATGAGGATGAGGATAGGATGAGGACGAGGATGAGGATGAGGACGAGGATAGGATTAGG
>NC_032011.1:23105311-23105720 GCF_001865875.1 Lupinus angustifolius | reverse complement strand
ATGAGGATAGGATGAGGATGAGAATGTGGATGAGGATAAGGATAAGATGAGGATGAGGATGAGGGAGAGGATGAGGTTGAGGTTCAGGACGAGGATAAGATGAGGACGAGAATGAGGATGAGGATGAGGATAGGATGCGGAAGAGGAAGAGGATGAGAATAGGATGAGGACAATAATGAAGATGAGGATAGGATTAGGACAAGAATGGGGATGAGGAATGGATGAGGAGGAGGAGGAGGAGGTTATGATGAGGACGAGAATGAAGATGAGGATAGGATGAGGACGAGGATGAGTATAGGATGAGAATGAGAATACGATGAGGATGAGGATGAGAATACGATGAGGATAGGTTCGGGATGAGGATGAGCATGAGGAATAGGATAGGATGAGGATGAGGATGAGGATGAGG
>NC_032011.1:23068146-23105211 GCF_001865875.1 Lupinus angustifolius | reverse complement strand
AGGAGGAGGATGAGGATGAGGATAGGATGAGGAGGAGGATGAGGATAGGATGAGGACGAGAATGAGGAGGAGGATAGGATGAGGAAGAGGAAGACGATGAGGATAGGATGAGGACTTGAATGAGGATGTGATGTGACCCTACCTAGGGCATACAATGAAGAGGATCTAATTGGGCTTGGAGGGCCCATGACTCGGTCCAAGAGCAAGAAGGCTCATCAATCTCTCAATCAACTCATCAAAGGAGTACTTGAAGATGCAAGGCCCAACACGGAGATCAAGCCCATCAATTGCTCCATATTCATAGAAATTCCCCAAGTTGGCCACGGCCAAGGAGGGCTTGATTAAGGCATGCTTTAGCTGATTTAATAAAGTGAGGGATTAACACCCTCACTAGTATTTAAGAACTTGATAGTTACCTATTTTACTTTGGGACTTTTATTACTTTGTATCTAAAATAAATATGGCCGAAGTTACCTTATTAAATGGTCATTAGGAACTTTTAATCCAGGTTTGAATTCCTTTCCTTATGCGAGGACTTGAAGATGGCATGCAACCAGCAAGGAATTAAAGGAAATCTTTCCTTATGAAGAGCATGAAGGGGGGCGTGTAATTCCAAGGGAAATCAGCCTCAAATCAAAGAATATCACCTCCTTAATTGAGCAACATCATTATGGAAACAATTCAAAAGGTTACCAAAGAGAGAGTGCACGTGTGGCTCAAAAGAAGGAAACAAATTGAAAGTTTCCATACTTGTTCCAATTTTCAAATCAAATCAGATTAGGAACAAGTATGCCAATTAGGAAAGAATTTTCAAATGCAAACTCCTCCTTTAAAGAAGACTACACGTGAGAAATTGAAGATGAATCAAGGAGGGTGAACCTTGTGCTAAAAAAGGCTGGATACATCATCACACAAGCTGCCATATATGGAAAGAGCAATCTGAGTGCATCAAGGGTTTTAATACCATTTCACACGTTTTCTTTGTTTGAATCAAGGCTTGAATGCCAAATTAATATGCTTTCAATTAGAATCAATAGGGCAACCGAATTCCCTATATGTAATGGCAAGCAAAATGAAATGAGACAATTCAGATTTTTGTTGGAAATATTCCATAGCTAGTGAGTGCATTCCTCCTAGTGTTCTTGGTTCAACCAAGCTTGTTTTCTTATCAAGATACTCATCTTGTGGCGAAAATTCCTTAAGGCTTATCAAGAATCACTTCTTGTGGCGCCTCCATCCTTCTTGTCTTCTCCATCTTCTTGTTCCCAAACTCACGGCCAAACACTCACCAAAACCACCCAAAATCCCCTCATTTCCCACGGCCAAACACCCATAAAACACTCTCACATAACCCTAATCCTCACGGCCAAAATTCCCCAAACATATCCCAAACACATTCCATAACATCACAAGTACACCAATCATCAACCAAACAACCACCAAATCCATCAAACACAATCAAAACCCCACGGCCCAAAACACAACCAAACAACATTCAAAACATCCAAAACAAATACAACTCCGAAAGTCCCAAAAAGTAATTACCATCAAGAATGATCCAAAACAAAAACGTAATCCCCCTATAGGATTACATCAAGTGGTATTCAGAGCTAGTTCTTGTTGGTAAAATTGTCTTAGTAATTTATTTTCAAAAGTTTTGCTGTTTCAGTTGATATTATTATTCGAAAACGTTATATTACTGTATCCACAGCCATTGGCTATCATAAATCTGAAAACGTAATACTCCTAATCACAGCCTCGTGCTATTATTCGAAAACGTTATATTATTGTATCCACAGCCATTGGCTATCATAAATCTGAAAACGTAATACTCCTAATCACAGCCTCGTGCTATCTCAATTATTAAACCAAAAAGGTGCCTCATCATATAAATTGCTTGATATTGTTGTTGCTGTTTCGCTGTTTGTCACAATTGAGTACTCTTGACCTTGATTTAATCAAGAACACAAAGAAGGAATAGAGAGTACGTGAGGGAGAGACATTCACAAATACAAAAAAGAAATACAAAAAAAAAAAGAGAGGAAAAAGTGAGCAAGAGAGTTTTATTACTAACCAAAGAAAAAGTATGTCTAATTTTGCAGGTAATGGAGGAGAGTCCCCTAGGACGGCAGCCTACCTACAGTCCCTTCATGAAATTCATGAACAATTTAGAACCCTCCAACAACAAATGGAGGAAATGCGGGTTCAGAACCAAAGACGCCGAAACATCGACTCTAGTGATTCTGAAACCGAGAGGAGAAGGAGACGGAGAGAAAGGAGGCATGATGGAGGTCATAGGAGAGATGATCGGTTGGAAGGCATCAAGGTTAAAATCCCTACATTCATGGGGATGAATAACCCTGAGGCTTACTTGGAGTGGGAACTCAAAATCGAACAAGTGTTCGAATGTCACAACTATACCGAAGAAAAGAAAGTCAAGGTGGCAGCACTCGAGTTCAAGGAATATGCTATGGTCTGGTGGGATCAACTCCAAAAAGAGAGGAGGCGATGCGGTGCTGAACCAGTAGACAATTGGGATGAGATGAAGGTAATAATGCGAAAGAGGTTTGTTCCGGCATCCTTTCAACGGGATATCCATAACAAACTTCAGCGGCTGACCCAAGGTACCAAGTCTGTAGACGAGTACTTTAAAGAGATGGAGTTGGCTCTGTTAAGATCTAACTTTCATGAGGATCGTGAAGCTACAATGGCACGTTTCCTTCATGGGTTAAATCAAGACATCCAGGATGTGGTAGAGTTACAACCTTATGTGGAGCTGGAGGATCTGGTCCAACAAGCCATTAAGGTGGAACAACAACTGAAGAGGAGGAAATCAAAATACTCCTCCAACTCAAAATTCCAGTCTTCGGGGTGGAAGGATAGAAACAAGAAGGAGGGCCCTAATCCTAAGGAGGCCGTGAGCTCTTCCCAAGGGAAGAAGCCCATGGAAAATACTACTCGGAGTCGGGAGGTCAAATGCTTCAAATGTCTTGGGCATGGTCACATAGCTTCTCAATGCCCAACCAGAAGGACCATGGTGATGAAAAATGGAGTGGTGGAATCTCAATCCGAGACTTCAAGTTCTGAGGAGAGTGAAGAAGATGCCCATGTTCCAGATGGAGACTTACTCATGGTGCGGAGGCTCTTAGGGAGTCAAGTAAGAGAAGATGAGGAGAGTCAAAGGGAGAACATCTTCCACACTAGATGTTTGGTACAAGGGAATGTTTGTTCCCTAATCATTGATGGTGGCAGTTGTGCTAATGTGGTAAGCACAAGGTTGGTTTCTAAACTTAACCTTGTGACGAGGACCCACCCAACTCCTTACCGACTACAATGGCTAAGCGAGGTTGGAGAAATGATTGTGAATCAGCAAGCTGAGATCCCCTTTTCTATAGGGAAGTATGAGGATTCGGTCCTCTGTGATGTGGTTGTAATGGAGGCAAGCCATATGCTACTTGGCAGGCCTTGGCAGTATGACCGGAAAGCCATTCATGATGGCTTCTCCAATAAATATACCTTTATGCATTGTAACAAGAAAATTGTATTATCACCCTTGTCCCCAAGGCAAGTAGGTGAAGATCAAAAAAAGTTGAAAGAAAAGATGGATCGAGAAAAAAAAGAAGAAAAAGAAAAAAGAAACGATCCAGAAAAAAAGAATGAAAAAGAAAAAAATATTGAAAAAGAAAAAAAGAAGGAAAAAGAAAAGAATGAAAAAAAAGATGAGAAGAAAAAGAAAAGCTTTATGGCTTCCAAAGGGGAAGTAAAGGGTGCTATCCTTACAAGACAACCCATTTACTTACTCATTGGACAACAATTTTGTTTG
Source organism: Lupinus angustifolius (assembly GCF_001865875.1). Lineage (NCBI taxonomy): Eukaryota > Viridiplantae > Streptophyta > Magnoliopsida > Fabales > Fabaceae > Lupinus > Lupinus angustifolius. The sequence goes on along the minus strand of NC_032011.1, from coordinate 23,101,388 downwards.
AATACTAACTCTAATGTTGTTGTGCCTGATGCTGTTAAAAGTTTTCTGCAGGAATTTGAGGATGTATTTCCTCAAGAGGTCCCACGTGGCCTCCCACCTTTAAGGGGAATTGAGCATCATATTGATCTCATCCCCGGAGCATCTTTGCCCAATAGGCCTGCCTATCGGAGCAACCCTCATGACACTCATGAGATACAAAAGCAAGTTGAGGAACTGATGCAGAAAGGATGGGTACAGGAAAGCATGAGTCCTTGTGCTGTCCCTGTCATCCTTGTACCCAAAAAGGATGGGTCCTGGAGAATGTGTACTGATTGTAGAGCCATCAACAACATTACGGTAAAGTATCGTCACCCTATCCCTAGACTTGATGATTTGCTGGATGAATTATATGGTGCCTCTGTTTTTACTAAAATTGATCTAAAAAGTGGGTACCATCAAATTAGAATAAGGGAAGGGGATGAATGGAAAACTGCTTTTAAAACCAAGTTTGGGTTGTATGAGTGGTTAGTTATGCCTTTTGGGCTAACTAATGCACCCAGCACATTTATGCGATTAATGAATCATGTTTTAAAAGAGTTTTTGGGAAAATTTGTGGTTGTCTATTTCGATGACATATTGATATACAGTAAAACTATGCATGATCACTATGAGCACCTCCGAGAGGTCTTACTTGTTTTGAGAAAAGAAAAATTGTATGCCAATATTGAGAAATGCTCTTTTTGTGTGGACCATGTCATTTTTCTGGGCTTTCTGATAAATGCCCAAGGGGTCCATGTTGATCAAGAAAAGATCAAGGCCATACAAGAATGGCCCACCCCCAAAACTGTCACTGATGTTAGAAGCTTCCATGGCTTGGCTAGCTTCTACCGACGTTTTGTTAGGGACTTCAGTACCCTAGCTGCACCTTTAAATGAGGTTGTGAAAAAGAACGTTGGATTCAAATGGGGTGAGAAACAGGAAGAAGCCTTTAAGAGGCTTAAGGAAAAATTAACACATGCACCCATTCTTGCATTACCTAATTTTGCTAAATCTTTTGAAATAGAATGTGATGCTTCTAATGTGGGTATTGGAGCTGTGTTGATGCAGGAAGGCCACCCTGTGGCCTATTTCAGTGAAAAGTTAGGTGGACCCATGCTGAACTATTCCACCTATGATAAGGAGTTGTATGCCTTGGTAAGGGCATTACAAACATGGCAGCACTACCTCCTCTCTAAGGAGTTTGTCATACATAGTGACCATGAGTCACTAAAATACCTCAAGGGGCAAGGTAAGTTGAATAAAAGACATGCTAAATGGGTTGAATTTCTGGAACAGTTCCCTTATGTTATAAAACATAAAAAGGGAAAGGCCAATACTGTGGCCGATGCCTTATCAAGAAGGCACAATTTGCTGGCAACCCTAGAAACCAAACTTCTTGGTTTCGAACACATAAAAGATTTGTATGCTGATGATGCTGAACTTTCTGAATTGTTTAATAAATGTGAACATGTGGCTGTTAATGGATATTATAGGCAAGATGGTTTCCTTTTCAAGGAAAATCGCTTATGTTTGCCTAAGGTATCCATTAGAGACTTGCTTGTTAAGGAGTCTCATGAAGGGGGTCTAATGGGCCACTTCGGGGTCCAAAAGACCTTGGACATATTAAAGGAACATTTTTATTGGCCTCATATGAGGAGGGATGTCCAAAAATTATGTGAAAATTGTATTATTTGTAAACGGGCCAAAACTACGAGTATGCCTCATGGGCTTTATACTCCCTTGCCCGTACCTGATAATCCTTGGATAGACTTGTCAATGGATTTTATTGTTGCACTCCCACGCTCTAAGGCTGGGAAAGATTCAATCTTTGTAGTGGTAGATAGATTTTCGAAAATGGCACATTTTATTCCATGTAAAAAGATTGATGATGCGACACATATTGCTGATTTGTTCTTCAAGGAAGTGGTACGACTACATGGTCTACCACGAAGTATTGTAAGTGATAGGGACACTAAGTTCCTTAGTCATTTCTGGAGAACCTTGTGGGGAAAGCTTGGGACTAAACTCCTCTTTTCCACCACGTGCCATCCCCAAACAGATGGCCAAACTGAAGTTGTGAACAGAACTCTAACCACCCTGTTGAGGGCAATAATTAAAAAGAATATAAAGAGTTGGGAAGAGTGCTTGCCCCATGTTGAATTTGCTTATAATCGGGCCACTCATAGTACCACTAGAATGTCACCATTTGAGATTGTGTATGGATTTCAACCACTAACCCCTCTTGATTTATTACCTGTGCCTAACTCTTCTATGTTGCAGCATAAGGATGGGAAGTCTAAAGCGGACTATGTGAAGAAGATCCACGAAAAAGTCAAGGCCCAAATAGAACATAAAAATGAGGGCTATGCTAAACAAGCCAACAAGGGCCGAAAGGAGATCATCTTTGAACCCGGAGACCTAGTATGGGTCTATATGAGGAAGGAGAGGTTTCCTGCACAAAGGAAATCCAAACTCCAACCTAGAGGAGATGGACCATTTCGTGTCTTGGAGAGAATCAACAACAATGCTTATAAACTAGACCTCCCAGGTGAGTATGGAAACATTAGTGCCACATTTAATGTTGCTGATCTTTCTTTGTTTGATGCAGGTGATGAAGATATTGCTGAATCAGATTCGAGGTCGAATCCAGTCCAAGAAGGAGGGGATGATGTGACCCTACCTAGGGCATACAATGAAGAGGATCTAATTGGGCTTGGAGGGCCCATGACTCGGTCCAAGAGCAAGAAGGCTCATCAATCTCTCAATCAACTCATCAAAGGAGTACTTGAAGATGCAAGGCCCAACACGGAGATCAAGCCCATCAATTGCTCCATATTCATAGAAATTCCCCAAGTTGGCCACGGCCAAGGAGGGCTTGATTAAGGCATGCTTTAGCTGATTTAATAAAGTGAGGGATTAACACCCTCACTAGTATTTAAGAACTTGATAGTTACCTATTTTACTTTGGAACTTTTATTACTTTGTATCTAAAATAAATATGGCCGAAATTACCTTATTAAATGGCCATTAGGAACTTGTAATCCAGGTTTGAATTCCTTTCCTTATGGGAGGACTTGAAGATGGCATGCAACCAGCAAGGAATTAAAGGAAATCTTTCCTTATGAAGAGCATGAAGGGGGGCGTGTAATTCCAAGGGAAATCAGCCTCAAATCAAAGAATATCACCTCCTTAATTGAGCAACATCATTATGGAAACAATTCAAAAGGTTACCAAAGAGAGAGTGCACGTGTGGCTCAAAAGAAGGAAACAAATTGAAAGTTTCCATACTTGTTCCAATTTTCAAATCAAATCAGATTAGGAACAAGTATGCCAATTAGGAAAGAATTTTCAAATGCAAACTCCTCCTTTAAAGAAGACTACACGTGAGAAATTGAAGATGAATCAAGGAGGGTGAACCTTGTGCTAAAAAAGGCTGGATACATCATCACACAAGCTGCCATATATGGAAAGAGCAATCTGAGTGCATCAAGGGTTTTAATACCATTTCACACGTTTTCTTTGTTTGAATCAAGGCTTGAATGCCAAATTAATATGCTTTCAATTAGAATCAATAGGGCAACCGAATTCCCTATATGTAATGGCAAGCAAAATGAAATGAGACAATTCAGATTTTTGTTGGAAATATTCCATAGCTAGTGAGTGCATTCCTCCTAGTGTTCTTGGTTCAACCAAGCTTGTTTTCTTATCAAGATACTCATCTTGTGGCGAAAATTCCTTAAGGCTTATCAAGAATCACTTCTTGTGGCGCCTCCATCCTTCTTGTCTTCTCCATCTTCTTGTTCCCAAACTCACGGCCAAACACTCACCAAAACCACCCAAAATCCCCTCATTTCCCACGGCCAAACACCCATAAAACACTCTCACATAACCCTAATCCTCACGGCCAAAATTCCCCAAACATATCCCAAACACATTCCATAACATCACAAGTACACCACCGAACCGAATACTTGACTTAAAAGTGAAACAAACATAAATCACTTGAACCAGCGCTCGTTGGTAACTTTTATTACTCTATTATTTCTTTTTCTATTATCATTGTTTTTTTATAAATGATATGCCTGACTAGACGGACAAGCATAATTCTCACACTAGAAGATATTATTATATAATAATGGGATAATATTTCCATATACCCCATAAGCACATGCTACATTTTTTCATTGGTTAGTTGAAATAAATAATTGACAATTAAATTAAACAATGAAAAATAACGACATAGCTATTTCTCACCAATAATAATACATCTTTTTAGAGAGAAGTGACAAAAATGTATACATTGACTAAAATTTTGTTGGATAGTAATATTATATTCTCATACTAAATCATTCTACTCACAAGAGAGTGACATATATCACTTATAAATCAATCATTAATAAATCTAACTTTGTAACATGCCACTATCTTGTAGGTATAAGGATTTGTAGGAGAATTTAGTATGAGATGTATCATCTTCATTTTTTATATTATTACTGCATCATTCACCATTAGGGATGACAAAAAACCCAACTTATAGGTATTCTTAGAAACATCTACTACAAGTATCCGTAATAATAACTAATAAATAAGAATGAGTTTTATGATATCTGCTCCATGATTGCTCACATATTTATAAATTAATTTTTAATTAATTTTCTTATATATTATATTTTTTATTATTATTTTAAAACTATATATTATCTATTTTATTATTATTTCTTAAACATAAATTTTACATATAGATGTATTATTAATGTAATTATTATTTTTATATATTGATTATTACAAAATATATAAATATATAATTAAAATTAAAAACTCATTAGATAGTCATAAATACACACTATTCATTTGGGTACTAACAAATATTGCATATTTAAAATCGAGAAAATAATACTTATGTATGTCTGATCCACCCAGTTGCCATCCTTTCTGATAAATATTGAAATTGGATTGCATTACATGTTTCTTTCACAAACTTGGACTCTTTTGTCACATTTGTGGAACTAGGCATTATTTTATTTTATTTCCTATTTCATCTTAGTAATAAATGCACTCTTAGCGGTTGCACCTTCCTCACCAGCCATTAGCTATCAATTTATTATTCTTATTAAAATCATCCACTTTTTTCTTAATAATTAAAAGTTTAAAACTACCAATCTTAACACCTTTTTTATGGGTGCATAATCTTCTTAACACTTGATGCGTCTAGCTTCATTTCCAGAAGTTAATAATAATAATTAATAAATACTAATTCTGATTATAATCAAAATTTTCATTGTGTAGTTCGTATGTGTGCATGACACTATATGATATCTTTTTTTTGTGCTGATTATTCTAATGTTTCTTGTTAAAATGAAGGCTTGTGTCACTTTGTTAATGCCAATTTCCTAACTTAAGTTCCTTATTGATGTTGAGTATTAAACTAATTAAAATAATATATATTTTGATTTTCTAGATGGAACAGAAGTAGAGGTACTATTAGATCCATTAAATCGTCAAACAATATAACTATAATTTGTCTATTAGATATAATTGGCTACATAGGTAACAATTGACAATGTTATATTATAAATAATATTGAACTCTAAGTTTCAGTATGATAAAAATTGTATTGGTTTTCATTCGACTTACTGTCCATAATTCTATCATCTTTTCTAATAGCATTCGTCAAATGGTGAACCGTACAAAAATGTAATAAAAAATGGTATAAGAAGGAGAAGAAGAGAAACATAATATTTATCACCATGTTTTTTCATAACCTAGTAACCTACCTTAGACAAAGGGAACCTTAATAGTAAGATCTTAAGTCTCTCAAAAAAAAAAAAGTTTCATAAACATGACAGAAGCAAAACCACTTTGAAACATATTTAGCTAAAAAGTGAGACTAGGTTCATATATCCTTGCTCTGAATCACAGATTCATCAAACACTCTTACGTGCCGGTATCCGATAAGTATCTGATACGGATACGTTTGGATTCGCGAATGATACATGTCCGTAGAGTATCTAAAAATTAAAAATAAAATAAATAAATATCAAGACACATATTCGATTCGTTTTCAATAAAATAGGATAAGATATAATTGTTTTCTTTAAAATAAAAAAAGATAATTTTGTTATGGAGGGGATGATTTTCAATTTTCATTATATTTTTTACTTTGAATATTTTAATTTACACTTATAATCTTATCATATTTTATATGTTTTATTATTTTATAGGCGTATCCTGAACATATCATATCCTGTATTTTGAAAAAATATGTGTCGATGTATCAGATACGTATCGTATCTGACACACGTATATGTATCCATCCTTCATAGAACCTTTGTCCTCACAGTTCATATTAACTGGCTCCTGGTTTGTTTATGATACTTCATTCATTGCCTTTACTTCTTCACGTGCTTTGCAACTTGTTCACTTTTCCAAGGCCATACAAGTCAAATCAACATTTCCTTGCCTAGTAGTCTTTGTTGACCTTTAATCATGTGGTCCCTTTTTCTGCTTCCTTCAGATCAAACCAAACCAAGAGTTTCCATTCATTCATTCTTATCTCTGCCCTTTTGAGCCTTCTAAATTTGTTACTTGTATTCAGGATTAATCAGATTCCAACACAGTAAATTTTGAGTTAGTCTATTTTTTAGGCTTGTTCATATTCTCTTACTCTTTTTTTTCTTATAGTCCTTATTGGTTTTGTTGAAAGTTCCAAACCCATGTTGCCCTTTTAATGAATTCTATCTTACAATTTCCAAACTTTTCTTCCTTGTATCTCTGATCTCTCTATATAGCAATAGGTTGTTGAGTAACCATGGGAAAAAAATGGTTTTTCTTCTATTTTATGAGTACTCTTGTGTTGTGTAAAGTGTGTTTAGGTGGTGTTGAATTTATTGGCAAGGTTTCACCTGGTTTTCAAGGTTCTCAAATGACTTGGATTAACATTGATGGCAAGTTCCTTATGTCAGATAATGGTGGAGAATTTGCCTTTGGATTTATCACCACTCCATATGATCCTACAAAGTTTCTACTAGGAGTTGTTCATGTTGCTACTTCTACTTTGGTTTGGTCTGCAAATAGAGCAATTCCTGTTTCCAATTCAGACAATTTTGTGTTTGATGACAAGGGTAATGTCTTGTTACAGAAAAGTGGAACTGTGATTTGGTCTACAAATACAAGTGGCAAAGGAGTTTCTTCAATGGAATTGCAAGAAACTGGAAATTTGGTGTTGCTAGGGAATGATAACAGCACAATAATATGGCAGAGTTTCAACCATCCAACAGATACCTTGTTGCCAAAACAAGACTTCACAGAAGGAATGAAACTTGTTAGTGAACCTAGCTCTAACAACTTCACCTATGTTCTTGAGATCAAATCTGGCATTGTGAATCTATATGCTAATTTCAAAACTCCACAGCCTTATTGGACTATGCAGACCGATAACCGAAAAATTGTAAACAAAGATGGTGATGTGGTTTCTTCAGCAGTTCTTAATGCAAATTCTTGGAGGTTCTATGATGAAAACAAGTCTTTGGTATGGCAATTCATTTTCTCTGCTGATCAAGGTACAAATTCAACTTGGATTGCAGTTTTGGGAAGTGATGGTTTTATCACTTTCTCTAATCTTGAAAGTGGTGGGTCTAATGGTGCTTCAACAACAAGAATACCACAAGGTTCTTGTAGTACACCAGAATCTTGTGATCCATATAACATATGCATAGGGGATGGAAAGTGTAGCTGCCCTTCTGTTCTTAACTCTGCTGGTCCCAATTGCACACCAGGGTTTGTCTCTTCTTGTGATAACAATGAAAAATCCATTGAGTTTTACAAAGCTGATGATGGACTCAATTACTTTGCACTTCAATTTCTTAAACCTTTCTCAAAAACAGATTTTGCTGGTTGCCAAACGTTGTGCCACAGAAACTGTTCATGTCTTGCTATGTTCTTCCAGAAAAGTTCAGGGAACTGTTTTCTGTTAGACAGTATAGGAAGCTTTGAAAAATCAAGCAATGATTCTGGTTTTGTTTCTTACATTAAGGTCTCAAGTGATGGAGGAATTGGCACAAGTGGCAGTAGTAGCAGCAATAAGCACACTATAGTTGTTGTGATAATTGTTATACTAACATTGCTTGTCATTTCTTGCCTTCTATTTTTAGGACTTAGATACCACAGGAAGAAGAAAAAATTGGCTAACTCCCCTAGAGATAATTCAGAAGATGACAATTTCTTGGAGAATTTAACCGGTATGCCGATTCGCTACACCTACAAAGATCTAGAAACTGCAACTAATAACTTCACAGTGAAGCTTGGTAAAGGGGGTTTTGGCTCAGTTTATAAGGGAGTTCTACCAGATGGAACTCAACTAGCTGTGAAACAGTTAGAAGGTATTGGTCAAGGGAAGAAAGAGTTCAGGGCTGAAGTTAGCATCATTGGTAGCATTCATCATCTTCATTTGGTAAGGCTTAGAGGATTCTGTGCTGAAGGAACTCATAGACTTCTTGCTTATGATTTCATGGCTAATGGCTCATTAGACAAATGGATATTCAAGAAAACCAATGGCCAATTTGTGTTGGATTGGGACACAAGGTTTAACATAGCTCTTGGAACAGCAAAAGGACTTGCTTATTTGCATGAAGATTGTGACTCAAAGATAGTACACTGTGATATCAAGCCAGAGAATGTGCTTCTTGATGATCATTTCATGGCCAAGGTTTCAGATTTTGGTCTAGCTAAACTCATGAATAGAGAACAAAGCCATGTTTTCACAACACTAAGAGGCACAAGAGGCTATCTTGCACCAGAATGGATAACAAACTATGCTATATCAGAGAAAAGTGATGTATATAGTTATGGTATGGTATTACTAGAGATAATTGGTGGAAGAAAAAACTATGACCCTTCTGAGACTTCAGAGAAATCACACTTCCCAAGTTATGCATTTAAGATGATGGAAGAAGGGAAACTTAGAGATATAGTGGATTCAAAGTTGGTAACTGAGGGTCATGATCATAGAGTGCATACTGCTATAAAAGTTGCACTATGGTGCATACAAGAAGATATGTCTATGAGGCCTTCAATGACCAAAGTTGTGCAAATGTTAGAGGGTCTTTGTACTGTTCCTAAGCCACCACACACTTCTCTAATGGGCTCTAGGTTTTTTTCAACTGTGTTTAAGTCCACTAGTGATGAGGTTAACTCTTCAGGTCCATCAGATTGTAATAGTGATGCATATCTCTCTGCTGTTAGGCTTTCAGGTCCAAGATAGCACAATATATATAACAAAGATCCTCTTTCCCAAAATGAGTATGTCCCTATGTCCCGGGCCAATCAGATTCATCCGAGTAATATAAAAATGTTAATTTCTGTTTTTAGAAATTTCTTTTTAATTTAGTGGTACTTTCTCATTGGGCCGAGACAGAAAATTGGTTAGGAATGACGACATGTGATCTTTGTCTTTTTTTTTAGTGTTGTAGTTTTGAGGAAAATTGGTGTGTAATGTGAGTTTTTCAGGATTAGTTACTCTTGTATAGAGGGCTTTCATCATGTATCTCTGATTCTCTGGTCTTGTAAATTTTGTTCAAGATAGTTGATTTTAGTAAATACATATATTACTCATCCATCTTCACTTTGCTCTTCTCTTTTGGTTCAGTTTTTACTAGTACAGAATTCCAAATTTTGATTAATCAATTTATGCTGTCAAATTGAATAATTCTTCTGTATGGCTTTTAAAACTTTACATAACATAAATAACTAAAATTGTTTATTATTTGAGTTGTAGATCAAAATTTGTACATCATATTTGATAACATGCATATTTATCTCTATCTCTAAAATACTTTTGATATTTTTTTGGTCGAAAGTGCTTAAAAATAAAAATGAACATGTTATCCAATTTCTCTTTTACAATTTTTGTCATCCAGAGGTTATTAGTCAAATTCTTAAAATAATATTTCAACTTTAAGGATAAGGTTTTTTATATATATACATTTCTCAAATCAATTTGATTGGAACCTTGGAAAAAAAGTTAAACCTTTTAATAATTCTAGAATTTAATGGGAGTTTATATTACTAGACTAATATATTATTGATATTTTTGATATGTGTATCATTTTTTTGGGTACATACAAGCTATATATCTATATCTATACTATATATAAAGCGAAACATCTTATAACTACATAATATGGTGTAATTTCTTATTTCCTATTTTATCCTTCTAATTAACTATTATTACAATATTTTTATACATAATAAAAAATATTAATAGGAGTTAGAGAAAGTTATATATCTAAAAATATTATATTATCAGTGTAGTTTTTAAAAAAAATTATAATTCATTTTCATATTTTTTTATCACAAAAAATATAATACAATTTTCTTAAATATTTAATACTAAGAAATAAAAATAAACAAAAAACACTAGTTTTCATTATTCCAGATTATCATTTAAAAAAAAGAAGTGATAGATTTTGTGGTCTGTGTGGGTGCGTGCGTTAGAGATAATGAGTTCAAGTCTGAGTAACCATCTTCTCTTGAGTTTACAACGACCATCTACCTCAACTGTCAATCCCAACGACCACACTGTTGCATGTTCAGGTCACTGATTCAACAACAACAACCTTTATCTTTTTGATTATATTGAGGTTGTTCGTGTACTAACCTTATATGAATGAAATATATAAATATATAATAGATATAGGTCCAATTGCAGTGATTCCAAGTAGCAAAAGGAGAGAACTTATATGCAGCTTAGCCACTTTGCCATGTCTTCTTCCCTTAACTCGTGTCCTGGATTGTCTCCCAGCTAATGCTATTCCGTTAGTGTTATTATATGCTTTTTGAGTTTTGATTATGTGTAGTGTTTAGTTAAGTATGTATTATGTATATTGCATTATGATACTTGGTTGGTGTATTGAATGAAGGTTAGATAGAAAAGAATATGTTCTCATCAAACAAGAGTTGAGGAAGGTTTTGTCAAAGGCAAAAGCTGCAGGTGTGCTTCGTTTGGTTTTTCATGATGCAGGAACTTTCCAATTAGATGACAATACAGGTATAACAATACTCCCGACCCACATGATATATGCACTATCGCTGTAAAGATTTATACACCGTCAATACATCATCCATTATTCGTGTATGATTCATTGACAGTGTATAAAACTCTTTCAATGTCCCTATATTGGCAATGGGATATGTCTATGTTGTATAATAGATGTGAAGTACTTGCATGAAAGGGCTGAAATTATCTAGGTTAAAAATTTCTTTTTTTGTGTTGGGTAGAGATTAAATTTGTAAATACTCCATCAATGACTATTTGATCAGGTGTCAAGGATCTCGCTCCCCCTTATGCAATGTCTCGGATTTGAGTATTGCGAATGAAAAAAATAAGTGTTGTGAGAGTTTTGTCTCCTTAAATGGGTCTTCCCGACTCGACTAGAGTTAGTCAGGGTCCAAAAGAGACTTCCAGATATTGAGAACCTAAGGATAAAATACAAAATGTGAAAATAATTCAGATGCTACTAATTAAGCTTTCAACCAAGTTCACATGTTTTTTTTATCACCCAATTTGGCATCATGCACATGACACTAAACTATGTACCTTTCCCAGCCAAATCTGATTTTATATTTCTTATCTTTGCAACTGTTTATATTAGCAGCATTTCTAGTCTTGTAGGAAAATTATTAACCATTGCTATCATTGAGTAAAAGCCATGCTAGTTAAGTACTGAGTGTAATTGTCTGATTCCTTTCAAATAAAATTGTAGTGTGACTTTTGTCCCATGGACTGTGTTATATTCTTTGCAATGTTCATTTTGTTGCAGGTGGTATGAATGGTTCTATAATCTATGAACTTGAAAGATCTGAAAATGCTGGCTTGAAAAAATCAGTGAAGGCATGAATTATCAGCTATACTATAAATTTCTTAATCATGAAGACACAAGTCTTATGTATTAACTGTGAGATAATCTTTCGGTGGATATATCGTTTAGGTTTTGCAGAAGGCGAAAACTGAGATAGATGTCATCCAACAAGGTCATTTTTTTATCCAGTAGTTGCAACTAATATTAAGTGTTGATTTGGTCTAGGCCAACACATTTTAGTTTACCTTTATCAGTATCCTGGGCGGACATGATTGCTGTGGCCGGAGCTGAAGCAGTCGAATTATGTGGAGGTCCACCAATCCAAGTGTCATTGGGCAGAGTAGATTCATTGTGAGATGCTTATACTCTTTAGTACTCTAGTTAGTATATTTATGTGACAGATAACATGCATTTTATCCCAAGGATGTGAAACAATCATTAAATGTTAGCTTGAGTTCTTTGAAAATATTATTCAAGCAAATTTGTAATAGTTTTAAGGCTATTGCTAAAGGATGACCGAACATTTTTCATAGAGAAAAAAGCTCAATGGGGATTTAATTCGTTGGCTGTCACATAACAATGAAAACCTTGTTTGTGTCTTCTGCCAATTTATTCCCATTCATTTCAATGATAGGGGGACTGATCCTGAAGGGAAACTTCCTGAGGAATCTCTCGGTGCTTCTGGTTTGAAGAAATGCTTCCGGAGAATGGGCTTTTCGTGAGTATGAGGAAAATTCTTATTTACTTCGCATTTATGTTCTGTAAGGGTGATCATTTTTTGCAATTTCCGTTTTCAGTGGATGAAAGTATTGTTTATTTGATACTTCTTTCAGACTTTTGCACCTACACATTCTAAAAGCTATCTGGTTGAACATAACTTACCTAAAAAATCTTAACATATTCAGAGACATACTTATTCTGATATCTTACTATAGTTGTAATTGTAAACCAGAATAACAAGGCAACGAATGTAGTGATTTACTGGCCAAAAAATTATTGATCATATGCTGAGACATATAAATCTATTTATCAGAGGTATAAAGTTTCAGCATATTTAGCCAGAACCAGTTTTGCTTATTTGTTTATTATCCATTTGGACCTTTTCTTCCACAGAACACAAGAACTTGTAGCTTTGTCCGGAGCTCACACCCTTGGAAGTAAAGGTTTCGGGAGCCCGACTACCTTTGACAATTCATATTATAAGGTTCTTTTGGAGAAGCCATGGACATCTGCAGGTAAATTAACAACTTAACTAAAGTTAGTTAAAAATTGCTTTGCTAATTTGATTAACTTGCTGATAGCCATTTTTTTCCCAATCAATTATTGTTTAACAGAATAGGGAACATGAAAGCATGTTAGAATTAGATCATCATCTAGCTTGTAACACAATTTGTGTGCAGCCTTAAGGTCTTATCTATCGTCGTCTCTATCTAGAACAGGACCCTTTGGTACGGGAGAGAATCTGAACCGATTAGTGCATAAATCTATGTGATTGTATTGCATGCTCATTTGCATTACCTTGTTCTTGTCATTATTATTTTCATCTGTTGGTTCTCTTTTATACAGGTGGCAGTATGATTGGCCTTCCTTCAGATCATGCACTTGTTGAGGATGATGAATGCATTAGGTTCTTTCTCTTCTAACAACCTTTCATGCTTCTCTTCGATATCACACTGCATTTTCTGCTAAGCACTAAGGTTTCAGAACAAAATAACAGTTAATGCAAATCATCCATTATTTCAAAACAATACCTACAATATCTCTAATCCTCAGTTAAGTACATATCTCTGCTCAAATGCTTAAGTTATAGTTGTTTTTTTTGGCCTAGAGCACATTTTTTTAATTATTTTTATCAAGTGACTAAAAATCCATTGCAAACTGCAATCACAATTGTGGCCGCAATATTGTGATTTTGGAAGTCTATGCAACTATATTGCAACCACACTTGCAACTACGTTTTCCGCAATTGCGATAAATGCAATAGCAACCACAAACACAATTTAAAACACTACATTGACTAAGAATGTACTAGTGCATATACATGTTTCTGATAATTTATGTGTTTAATTCAATGTGCATACCTTAACATATCTTTATTATCAAACAGATGGATTAAAAAATATGCAGACAATGAGAACATGTTCTTTGAAGATTTCAAGAATGCTTATCTCAAGCTGGTGAACTCTGGTGTGAGATGGAATGGCTTATAAATTCCTGACTTGAAACTACAGTGTCACCTTGTATTATTTTTATTGATTTTTGCTAGTGTTTATGCACAGTTGCCATGAAGTTTTTGGGATGTATTAATGTGTTGAATATCAAGATCTACTACCCAAAAAATAGTTGTGAAAGTTTTACTATAGTGGGAAAAAATGAGGGTAAGAGAGATTCATTAAGCTTTGATTACTTGATTATTTAAAACAACCAAACTTTTATCCTACTAGGTGGGGTTAACGACATTGACAGAACAACGTCATAATGCTCTATCATATAAATTCAATAGTATATAGAAAATAAAACCATTAGATATGGTTAAGTGTCAGAGGTTACTTGTCCTCAAAAGGTAGTATTCAAGGAGGCAATGAGCCACTATCTCCTTAACCCACCGAAACTATCAATAATGATAACTCAATAATTTCTGACTACAAAAAGAAAAAGAAAGATATCAAGAGTAAGACCCAGCACAACCAAATTCTCATCAATTATGTGTTGGAAATTTAAAGGGTGGGCCACTTATCACATCGAGAAGTCTCCGCAATTACAATTTAAAACACTGATGTGACTTAATCAAGTATCGACAAATGGTGGTGGTTCACTCGTGCCGGGCTCCCTATGTCCTAAATATTTCATAGGATGTGAAAGCTAGGAGACATGTTATGTTATGGATGATGGACAATAATACAAGTACAAGGAAAAGTGTGTTTCACCATCTGTGTTATTGTCATTGCATTTACTGCACTGTTGGTTTTATTTGTTGCACTCTAGCTAATTTCTTCTGGACACAAAGTACTGCTATAATTAGTTTATGATAGTTATTATAAATTAATGATTAATTTTGTTTAAATAAAATTGACTACTTTTTTTTGTGCCTAGCTGCCTTGATAAGAGTGCTTAACCACCTAGCAAATGAACATAGCTGTTTTTGTCACATCAATTATAAATAAAGGGTACTCATAATATTGAAACTTATGTTTTAAATTTAGTATTTCATGTATGTAAGCATTTTATATTTCAGATTTTGTGCAGTTATCTACCAAGATATGGATTAGATGGTGGTTTAAAAATAGAGTATCAATAGTTGTTCTTATGACATATGTGACACTAATCATTAATAAAAAAAATACATTTCACATGTTATTTTTCTTATAATATTTGTAGAAGAATTGTAACCTTATTTTGCAGTAACTGAATCATGTATGTTGTATGGAATGGAGATGATAATCCAGTTAAAAAGCCACTATCTTATTTTGCAGCAACTGAATCATGATATTACTAAAGTCAGTATCTCTTTCACATATTGCACCACTCCATGTGTTATGAGTTGTGATAGATTGAAAACTATATATTTAAATTAAAAATTTAATTATTAAGTATTTTTCTAATCAATCACGTTTCATGACACATAGACCATGTTGTAGCCCATAATAGATTCCATGCAGTTAGCTCCTAGTGAAAAATAGTTGAATAACCCACAAATCCTATCCAACTTCCATCTTCATCAAGTTGAAGCCAACTCCACCTGAACACTCACTTGGTTCTTTTAAATTTCTCCTCTACTATTTTGATCTCAAAACAATCCAAGTGTAAAGTTTTTGGGACAAGAATATGTCTCCAATTTTTTTTTGTCAAAACCTTACACCATTCTCCATTTTATTTATGAGTCTAAAATTATACATTGTTAATCTAAAGTTTTTTATCCTATCGGCCCATCATTTTTCATTAATTTGTATTACTTTTATTTGAGAGTCAATAATAATTAACATAGGAATGATGAAGAATGATTTGTTAATAGTATGAAAAAACGCAGACACCATAAGTATTTACGTAATAAATCCTTTATTTATTTAGTATAACTTTTTGTCTAATTTATTTTAAGAAATGAGGAAGAAAGAAAAATACTTAATAATTAAATTTCTAATTTAAATATATTTTATTAACTAATTATAACATATAACACATGAAGTGAGCAGAGAACGTACTCACACCTGGGGACAGCAACATAAGTAGTACATTTTGAATATTTCGGATCTTATTGGTCGGGCTCGGATCCTCCATTCTCTCTCTCTTCTCTCTTCTCTCTCTCTTCTCTCTTCTCTCTCTTCCTCAGATCTCTCAGCCCACAATGCTTTTCTTCTTTTGACTCCATTCTCACTACCTTAGGTAACACCATCTCACTCTCTAATCTCACTCACTTGGGTTTCTCCAAATACTCTTATTACTCTTAATTCCCAATAAAAATCTCATTTTTATTTGTTCTACCAATGTTGAACCCTCAACTTTAGTAAGATTGTAGTTATCTGTAATTGATTTGTTTGCTTCTTTATTGGGGTGCATTACTTTTGTTTGAAAATATCAGTGTTGGATCAAAGGGTTCAACTTTGAAAATGGGTGTTTCAGAATCAGAGCATATTGTTCTTTCTTGTTTCACTATCCCTGGTTTAGTTTTTTTGCTGCAGAACCAAGTCAATTTTGAGTTTTAATCAAGTCTTTTTTGTTACTTGATCCCTGAAACTGAGACTCTCACACTCTTATCTTTTCAGTTTTATGCATTTATTTTATTAAATTTAGTTAGTTTTTTAATTGAAGTAAAAATAAATGATTTTCCTGTTCCAAATTTGTCTCCATGCATTGAGCAACAAAGTGGAGATTAGATGCATCTTTTTGTCCTACTAAAGTGCTCTACATTATTGATTAATGTCCATGATCTAGGTTTTTATTTTTATCATATTTATTGAAACATGAATTATGGTAACTGTGTTATGTTGCTTTATTTCTCATTTTTACTCCTAAGTTGCCATTAATTTTAGAAACTAAGGTTGATGAATTATGTTTTCTGCAAGATTACAATCTCTTTTGGTTCTTCGGATAGTAAAAGAAAAATTATGTGAGATTGTCTAGATATTTTTCATATAAACACCGGATGAATGGTAAAACTTGCTATGTAGGAATATAATTTGTTCCTTGTGGTCTTGTGTTAAATTATCTCTAAGTTTGTGTTCATTGCTTCTATGTAACATAGAGCTTGGTGTGAATGATGGATCCAAGTAACCTTTCACTTGCTGACGGGCTCGATGCAATCCACCAAAATGGTGTTCTTGAAGAATCATCTAATTCTGTAAATGGTGTTGTTTCAAACAATGTAAACTCCGGTGTTACTGAAATGGCAGAAACTGTAGCTCTAAATGGAAATCTTGAAAATTTCAACCATTTGGATAGCATTGTAACCAATAACTCGTCTACGGCAGTAACCAAAGAAGGATCAAATGATACCATGGACGGCAGCAATGCCACCATTTCTAAGGCGAGGTTTCTTTGTTTTTCTTCTTGAATTGGTTTCTTAAGTAATTTATACCACTTAGTCTCATGCATTTGCTAAATTCCAGGAAGAGGAAGTTAAAATCATAGATCAAACAGTGCAATCAAGAGCACAAAAGGGTCCTGTCAAGAACAAGACTGTAAAGCCCGCAAGTCCCAGAGGTATTCGTTCAAGTTTGGTAAAGACGGGCAAAGATGGAAAAGGTGAAGAGGCACCCGCTGCTGTTTCAAATGGTACTTTGGGGTTACACTCTAACCCAAAACAGCCTATTAAAAACAGATCATTGAATGACAAGCAGACTCAACCCAAGGTAAATTCCGGTGTTACCTTCGATGTGTTTTCACAGGCAGTCAGGCATCCAGATAATTGTCTTCCTTGTTTTCTAATTTTATCATTTTGGCTTTGGGGTAATAATTTGTAGTTTTGGCATTACCTGATTATCTTTACATTTTTTTCTCTCAGCACCGTGGAAAACCTGATGCAGCGACTTTTGAAGCACCCATGTATGTAATGCATTGCATTTATTTATGAATGTTTCATCATATGTTAGTTGAAGATAAGATATTGTATAAATAAATGGTCATCTTAATTATTTGCTGATGGACTGAATTTATTGGAGACAGGGAGAAGACCAAACCAAGATCATTGAAGAAAGGGCCGCCAGATACTGTTCAAGGAGAAACGGATTCTTCTTCGTATCCTTTTATTTTATTTTTCTTTCTGGTCCAGTTTTGTTTATTCCTTGTGAACGGAATGGGGAACTAAAATGAGATTCTTTATGGTTATATAGTAAGTTTGTTAATAAAAGTGATACTATGAATGATAATGTTTTTTTCCTTAATCCACTTTGAAGCCCTACTTCAAAAGATGCCAAACCTCGCAAGGCAGGGGCACTTCCAAACTATGGATTCAGTTTCAAGTGTGATGAGCGAGCTGAGAGAAGAAAACAGGTAAATATTTGTTGCTTACTTCACCTTTGTGTTACTTTGATGGTTTTATTTTGAATAAGATTTTGGTTAAAAATATTAATTGTTATTTCGGTAGCCAGTTCTACACACAGCTTGAGGAAAAGATTCATGCAAAGGAAGTGGAGGAGAGTACCCTGCAAGCGAAAAGCAAGGTGATAATATTTGATATCTTCGCTAAAATGTAACTTGCAGATGTTGCCTCTTCAACCACATTGATCTTTCACGTCATTTATAGGAGAGCCAAGAAGCCGAGATTAAAATGCTTAGGAAGACTCTAGCATTTAAAGCTACTCCAATGCCAAGCTTCTACCAGGAGCCTCATCCCCCTAGGGTGGAGTTAAAGAAGGTAAGTTTTCCTGTCTGTCTTATTGCCTGCAAGCCTTGTATGTGTACTTTGCCTAATTACTTTCAGAAGATATTTTTTTAAACTGTGAAGCCGTATATAACGCATGTTTCTGTCGGTATATGAATTAACAAGTGCACAAATGTGCACACATCCACACTTTCCACCTGGCTTCTGAGAATCAAGGCCTAGAGCATACAACAGTCTTATGAAAACATTTGGGAAGAGCAATTCTGCTATCGAAGCTTTCTTTACACTGCTCCCTCTTTCCTCCACCAACTAAAGTCTATCTGATGTCTTCTTTGTTCTTAAATACCCTGTGACTTCAGAGTTATTGGTCTAAACTCGCTATATAACAAAAATAATCACATGCATAATACTTTTAAAGTCATTAATTGCATACTCCCCCAAGTTGGTATCTCTAGCTAATGCATAAATTGTTTAGTTGTTTGACCAAAAAGTTTAGGCATGCTGGATACAGAAATGAAAAAAATGATTAATGGTGATTGAGTATTTAATTGTGACATTGGCTATAGAAGTTGGATTTCTCAGTAAGCTGGATAAACTTTAGTAAGGGAGGCAAAATAGAAGATAATCATGTTATATTATACATTTATACATTTAAGCCATATAACATGATTTTCATTAATTAAGATTTCGAGGTTCTATCTAATTGTGAATCTTTTATACCTCTAAATTTGTTGTTGTTGTTGATGGTTTTTTACTTATTTATCCAATAGGTGAATAAGCCGATCAGGTGCATCTAACTGATTTTACTTGGACTCGAACAATGTTTTAAACTTATACTAATAGATGTCTTCATACCAATAAGTTAGAACAACAAAGTCTTCCCCACTAGGTGGAGTTAGCTACATGGATCAAACACTGTCATTGTATTATGTCATAACTCATAAACCATGTCTTCAAAAGCCCATTTAAGTTTAAGTCCTCTTTTATGGTTTCGCCTATAATTTTTCTATGTCATCCTCTACCTGTATCTATTGGACTGTCCTCCACTTGATTTACCTAATGTGAGATGGTTTCATGGGGGAACTAGACTTGTAGAGCTGAAAATTTCCCATTTTTCATTTATAAAGTGGTGCCAAAACCGATTTGTTCCACTGGTGAATTGAGCTCTTGTTCCCCACTTTGCTATTTATTTGAACATGTCATTTGTACATTTTTTTTATCTTTTTCTTTGTAAATAAAAAAATTGTGATATCTGATCATTGATCTTCTTGACATTGTTTTTGAGTTAGCAAGTTTGGTCTTGTTATTTTGAAATTGAAATTCTGAAGCATTTGGAATCACTAATATAGATACCAACTACAAGAGCGAAATCTCCCAAGCTTGGTCGTAGGAAGAATTCAGCATATTTAGAGTCAGAGGGAATCACTAACAACAGCGTTCCACTTGGTCGTTTAAGTCTGGATGAGAAAATGTCTCAGAGTAAACCTATTAAGGGAGTTATTCCTGTCCATCAAAAGAAGCCACAGCGAAAATCCCTCCCTCCTAGACTTACTTCTGAAAAGATCATTTCATCCAATTCAGCAACCCCACCAACTTCATCTAAGGCATTGGGTGATGAAATGACCTCCTTATCTGAAGTTACCCCCTTGTCTAATGCAACGGGAGATGAGAAAGTTGAGATGGCTGCAGCCATTGAAGAGAACAATACTTTGTCCAATGAGACAACCTCAGACAAGACAAGTGAAGCAGAATCTCATGTGAACGGTGATATAGTCGATGAAGAGAAACCAGAGATCACCTTGCTACCAGAACCCATAGCGGCAGAACATTAAGCAAACAGCAGGAACCAAACCAAACATTGACTACAATCAGAGCAATTTGGTTATCCCGTGAATATTATAGAAGCATATGAGTGATATCATTGATCAATGAAAGCTTGCAGATTTGCATTATGATTTGTCATGTCATTTTGTCCAAGCAGCATTGTTTCTTTCTTGTGTTTACTCCCAAAGTTTGCAGGTTTTGTCCTTAAAATTCTGTCCTTCATGCAGCATTGTATCATGTGTATGTAACTATTTGCAAGGTTGTTCTAGTTGATGTTATTTTAGTATGCAGCATTTGTCTGTTTAGTAAATGGATTCAGGTAAAATTTTGAGAATGTTTGGCATCAAGTGGTTGAAGTACATTTTGTTCAGGTCTTGCTTTGTTAAACAATTGGCATGGTCACATGAAACAGACTGTTCTATGTTGTGAACACTCTTCTGGTAAATCATGTGCTTGATTACAGTGTTACATATTTGGTTTGGAGATTGCTTCTTTTTTTCTAAGTAGTACTATGGTGATGTTATATTTGTTAGACCATGTTAAAATTTGTGTAAACAGATGAAAAAGGTGAAGTAAATTTGCCTCTAAAGGAAGCAAGTAAAGGTATATTCACACATAAGTCATTTAATGAGTTAAAATCTTTATGCAAATTATCAAATAAAATATGGATACAGGTATACTCTACATGTTTACTCAATTATAAGTAGATTACCAACAAAAGTGTTGGTTTAGTAGTGTAAGGCCTCACTGGATCCTTAAAGTCGAGGGTTCAATTCCTGGGAGTGACACTTGTTGAGAGGGGAATCACGAACTCTGAAAGAGATTAGTTCATTACCCAAAAAAATGAGGGGATATTGTTGGTAGTACCAAAAAAATTAGCAGTAGTAAAAAGGGTCATTGATATAATTTGATTAATAAGGATGACATATTTGAACCAAAAATGTCTTTGATTACTATGGAGGTGGGT
This sequence comes from Lupinus angustifolius, assembly GCF_001865875.1. Classification (NCBI taxonomy): domain Eukaryota; kingdom Viridiplantae; phylum Streptophyta; class Magnoliopsida; order Fabales; family Fabaceae; genus Lupinus; species Lupinus angustifolius. The sequence continues at coordinate 23,079,907 of NC_032011.1, read as the reverse complement.
CGGTGTGTGCATGTGCTGAGTGCATTTCTTGAAATTTAAGGAAGAGTGGATATAGCCTTAACACGAAAGATTTGGGATCTATAGTTTGTAACAGACCATTCTGGATCTTGGGAATAATCTTAAGTACTCTAAAAGTAATAATATCATTAAGTAATTTATAGTTGAAGGCATCAATAATTGCTTTACAAGGCAACGCATGTGATGTACATAGTACATGTGCTCCATGGCAGAACTACAGTGTTTTTTCCCTTCAATTTCTTTGGTAGAATAGCTGCAGTTTTTCACTAATTTTACCCAGAGTCAAATCCAGGTATAGCAGAATTCAATTTATTGTAACATGCAGAAGAACTCACTTTTTATTCACGGTGTTCCGGCCTCAACCCAGAATTACGCGGTATAACAGCAACACAAACACTTTGACGAAGAGTTAAGTATCTATCAAGTGATTGATGTACTGACTGCATAAAAAACTTTTATCCTTAAAGTCAGAAGTTGGTTGCAATCTAAGCTTCCTTCTTATGAATGTAGGTGACTTTTGATAATAGATTTTAGTTGAAACACCTGAGCATAGAGTATCTTTAAGTATAATGATCTCAGGAGAAGTGAAATTTAGAATGATATAGAAAGTATTATTCATTTCTTTTCATAAAATAACATCTAGTACAAAGACCATATATCTTAAACAATATAGAACTTAAATTTAGCAGCTCAAAAATATGAAACCTTAAAAACAAGGGCTTGGTAGTAAAAAAAACAACCCTTTTCAAAGAGAAAAGGTTGTTTGATAGCAGCATAGTATTAACTTGCTGCTATGGCCAAAGCCCCCAAAAGAAAAGGCATCATAACTCTGAACTGCCAATACAAACCATGAAACTTGAACATTGAATCTTCAACATATTCCTTGAACTAAAACTGAGACCCTAACATTTCATGTATAGAACATAGTTCAAATACATGAAATATTTGGTAAACATCATTGGACAAACTTAAGTAAAGAAAAAAGAACCAGGACACACATGATGGCAAAACCGATGCGAAAACATCAGGTGCCAACACCCGATAGAAAAGAGACCTAAAACTCCAGAACACGGTAACTGAGGTTCTCAGAGACACAGCCATTTAAAAAAATGGAATCCAATAATAGGATGCCAAAAACAGCAGGTTTCCAATGATAGGAAAACCTGTAAAAAAGAAATGACTGTGTGCTCTGGAAAAAAGTGAACCGGGTACTGGATGGATGATGACCAAGAGCCATAATGGATCCAAAAACACGACCGTGCAAAGCTGATGTCTATAAAAACTTCTTTCTTAGGAGAGGATATCACAGGTCCGGAGATGTTCCATAAGTTTGATAACTGCACTGCTGCTGATTCTATTGCAAGCAAGGATGTTCAATCCAGCGAAGGTACGACCCATTTTTTTCAAAGCAGGCACACTCTTGTTTGAAACCAATGCACAACATGCCAGAGAAAGTATTTTCAGGTTATGCAGATTCCCGCGTGCAAGGGCTGCAATCCCAGCGTCAGTGATTGCACACCTTGAAACATCGAGATCAGAGAGCACATGACAGTTGGAGGCAATTGCCTTCAAGCTAGCATCACCGATTTTATTGCAACCATCAAGATTTAGCACATCAAGAGTCGAACCATGCAAATTGGCAATGGATGAAACTACCTTGTCGGTAACATTTTTGCAGCCACGGAGATTAACTTTAACCAGACCAGCCTTGGAGCTCTCAAGCAGTGGAAGAAGCCCTGCATCTGTTATTTCCTCAAGTCCATTCAATTCAACATTCTGAAGCTGAGGACACAGCTTTCCCAATACAGCAAGGATAGCATTACCAAACCCAGGGCAGTTACAGATTGACAATGAAACGAGGGATACACAAGGAAACACTTCGGGCAATTTCAAGTTCATATCTTTGATCCCGTAGCAGCTCGCCAGGGTAAGAACCTTCAATTTTGCACCACAGGTAAAAAGGAGACCAAAAAACCCAAATTGGGTAACCCTGTGGCACTCTTCCAATTGCAGGTTCTCAATTGACGAAGCAGCCTTGGCAAATGATACCAACCCATTGTCCGAAAGAAATGGACACTTGCGAAGCTGGAAGTATCTAACATTTGGACAACCCTTTCCAATAGCTTCAAGCCCAACATCAGTCACTCCTCGGCAAGATCCAATTGTGAGTGACTTTAGTTTCTGCAGTGCACGACCATTACTCATAGTCCAGAATCCCCTCTCGGTGACATTTGGGAGGCAATTAAGGACAAGATCAGTAACTGAAATGCCATAATGCCCAATGACTGCTAGAGAGACATCGGAAACCATCAACGACTCAAGATGCACCTTTGTCAGAACTGAAGAAGTTGCAGACAAAAGGCCACCAATTCCCTGATCACCAACTCCAGAGCAACCATTGATTGATATAGACCTGAGGTTGTGGCACAACTTCCCAATAGCTTGCAGACCTTCATTACCAATGTTAGGACATGATTCTATTGATAACTCGGCCAGATTTGGGCACTTCATCGCAACTGTGACTAAAGCCTTGTCAGAAATTGCTGGGCAGTTGATGAGGTCAAGCCTCTCTAACTGTTGACAGCCAGCAGCGATATCAATCAGACCTGCATCACCAATGCTAGCAAGATTCCATAGAGAAAGGGACTTTAGAGAAGGGCATCCACAACCAATTGCCTTTAGACCAAGATCAGTCACCCGACATTCTGATTTGTTGTTTCCACGAATCGAAAGCTTTCCCAATCCTCCTCTACATGCAGTATTAACAGCAATGGAAGCGAGTCTAACATCAGTTGCCTTCTTCCCTTCCAAGGTTCGTGACAGGTATCCTTCATCGCCATATCCCTCATCATCACCCTCCTTTTCATTTTTGGCACTTTCGTTGATGCAAATTTCATTCTTAGATATATTGCTCAGAAGCATAAGCCAGCGCTTGGATACTGAAGCGCATTGACTCCTATCTTGGCCAACTGGCAACCTTCTCAGGATCTCGAAGAGACATTCATCTGGCAAAGATTCAATGGTTGTCTTTGGCTTCTGCACAAACCACTCTCCACTGAAATCGAATGGAACACTGACACGAGACCTCTTTGGAAGAGGGTAGTAAAACCCGGCTTGATGGCCAACAGACAAGAACAGACTCGCTTCCTTGGGGTTAGGATATAGTGATCCCCCATGGTAAAAATCATCACCTGAAAACCCACACATATGCTTGGTTAGAAAAGAAAAAGGTGTGCATATAAAAATTAATAAAACATGTAAAACATAACCAGTAAATAGAACCACATGAAGTATCTATTGAAAACTTTGAACAAACAATAGAAACTATATATGTTTATGAAGAAATCTTATGCATCCTCTGAAGTCAACACCAAGCTCAGGTCAACTCTCAATGAAATTACTGGTCTAAGATGCATACAAAATAAATTACTCAAAGTAGAACCTTCTTCGAAATTATTATCTGAAAACAATACCCAGTTTTCACTAAAGACCAATAACAACTAGAAAAAAGGACCCTAAAACAAGTTCTTAAAACAACACCCTGAATCTATTTCACTATGTAGTAAAAAATTAGAGCCTGAATCTGTTCATATCTCATCAGATCCACCCAAAAAATATACTTTCATGCAAAACACACAGTAATCTACACAGAACCAACCCAGAAAACCAACATATAACTCTAAAAAACCACATATGAGAATAAAATCAATTTCATATATGCTGCAACCAAGTTTATAAGTTAAACAGCTAGGTTCATAAATCAGATCAAAGATATGAATAATAAAGAAATTTACCAGTAAAGCCGATAACTTTAGACATGGGCACAGCTGGAAAAAATCTTGAAGGTGAAATCTGTGCTGTTCTTCACTGAAAAACCCTCCAAAGAGAGCAAAAAATGCAGAGAAGAAGATAAAGTTTGTGACTTTACTGGTGATGTATGAATTATGGGAGCAGAAATGCATGAGAGAAAGGAAAGAGGTACAAGGAGATTGAGAATTCCTATGAGATAGGAAAAAAAAGAAAGAGGTGAAGAGAGAAAAAAATGAAATGGTTGGTGTTAGTGAAAGAGAAAAGAAGAAGCTTTTATTGTAAGTGGAAACAGATTTAGATACATGCCCAATACACTCAATGACTCAATGGAATCTCAAATACAATGCATCTGAAACTGAGCATATGATGTGGGGTTTCTTTGTTCTATTCTCCCACCAAATCAAAACCAGATACCACTAAAATATTTTTTGGTACTATCAAGAGTATTTTTTATATTTTTTGGGTAAGAAACTAATATATTTTGGAGTGTGTGACTACCAATTTTAACAAGTATTACTCCTAAAAATCAAACCTGTAACCTTTTGCTCACACCTAAGATTTAGCGAAACCTACTTAAATGTTTGGTATATAATAATGTAACAATAACTGTTTTGCATATATATTTTTTTACTATACATGTTGGATTTTTATTCATAGTTATCCACAATATTTTGTCTATGTATACTAATGTGTGACCAGCATTTTTATATATGTTAGACTCTCATTCTTATTGTTATTAGAGAGTTGTTGGTTGCTTTTACATGTAATATTGTAATTGTTAAAGATGTTCCTCTAACGTTAATGAAGAGAGAAGGTAGATATTAGATAATGTGTGGAAGACTATTGATGAACTCTTGTCAAATAATGTAACATAAGGAAATTTATGGTAGAGATTAAATTAAATAAAAGGATAAATTCGGAATGAGTATAATATCTACAATTTGTTTGTTCTACTATTTTAGAAGAGTTAATATGATTAAGTATAAATGATAGATAATACAATAATAATATATAAAACTCTAATATTACATGTTCATTATTTCTGGTTTGGAATATGACACACAATGTTTTGTTAAAAACATTAAGCACAATATTGCAGATATATATTAACAATTGTATCTAAAGTCCATTCTATTGTATTTTCATTTGTCCAATCCTTGTGAAAAGTTTATTTAAAATGATGCATGCATATAAATTCTTTTATATAATTTTCAAACACATTACTATATTACTGTCTATTTGTAACTGATTAGGTTAGGAAATAGAGAAGAGTTTGCGTTTGTTGCATGTTTGGTAACATTATTACTATTAGAAGAATGCATTTATTTGTTGATCCCCTAAGTACTGTTTTATTTTACTTGTTAAGTTTCAAATTTCAAATACACAAGTAAACTCCATATAATAAATATTGAAACAAATTAGTGATGCTTATACTATTCCTATAAAACGAATAAATTATTCAAGGATATAAATGTTTATGAGTTTATAAATTCAATTATGCACATATATTTTCTATTTATATAGGGTAAGGATTAAGAACCAATATGCCTAATTACACTAGATAGATGATTTATTTTCTTGAAGATGGTGTTAGAGGTTTAATGTGTTTTTTTATGTAGAAAAAACTATCAATGGAAATTAAACAAAAAATCATTGAGATGATCATTATGCCTAAACAACTAATAGCTTGAACCTTGCCTAGAAACAAATAATAATGAAGAGTTTGTGTTTCTAATGAGATGTTTAGAAAAACAATAATAGCTTTAACACAATTATTTTGTTAATCCTCATACCTAATAGTTCTTCTTTTTAAATAAAGTGTTTTTTAATCTTCCTTTTAATTTAAGTTTCAAATACACTAAAGATAACTCAAAATAATGGTATTTATATTGTTTGTAACAAATGAATAAACACTCTTTAAATACATGTAAAATGTATGAGATCATGAATTCATTCATTGACATGTTAAAATATTATTATCTATTTACATGTCATAAGGATGAGAATTAAAGAGGTTGTATTCATATTTATCCTAAAATAAAAAATACTCAAGATAGAAAAAGAAAGTTTACATTTATAGCATGTTTTGGTCATATGCTCAATAGATCAGTCCCCCTAAATTCAAAACAAAATATGACTAGATGAACACATCTATTTTGTTACACTTTCTAATTAATATTTCTCCCTTTTAAGTTTCAAAGTAACTCCTAATAATAAATAAATTATATATGTATACTGAAACTAGTTAATGCTGTTTATTATTAATATATATGTATTATTATCTCTTGACATGTGAAGGGATAAGGGTGAAAGAAGAACTTGTAACTGTAACATTCCAGCCTTGACATACGACCTTAAGGTCCATGAATTTACTAAGTGTGCCACCTGTTAACCTTAAATAGTCCCTGCAATATTTTATTTCCCCTAAAGGAAGCCTCCGCGACTCGAACCCAAGACCTCAGAGACTTATAGTCATTGATTCCATTGAGTCATTACCACTAAGCTACATACTGCAGGGAGAGTATTTAAACTTAATAGGTGACACGCTCAGTAAATTCACGGACCTTAGGGTCGCATGTCAAGGCTGGGATGTTAAAGTACCTGTCGCAGAAAATAAGCAAAATAAGAGTTTGTGTTTTAAGCATCATTGTATGGTGAGATGTTAAATAGGAATAGCATAACTTCCCTCATGTTAAAAACAAATAATGATTATATTAACACAATTAATTGCTTAATCTTCCTTATTAATATTACTTCCTTTTAAGTTTCAAATGTAAAAATAAATAAATAAAATGTTTAAAGACGTGCAAAATGCATGAGTTCAATAATGATTTTTTCAAAAACTTATTTTCTAAAAGTGGAATAAGTACGAATAATGAAGAGGTGTTTTTATATAAAAGATAAACTATTTGAAAAATAAAACATATTCAAAATATTGTTCAGCAAACTAACAATTTCTTTTAGAGGATAGCAGATTACACGTAGACATTGATTTGGTATTTACGTTATTTGACACATAAGATTTATTTTTTATTTTTTAGCTCCAACTCCTTCAATTTTTCTCTTCTCTCAACTATGTTTAAAAAAAATCAATATTTTTTAATTTACATGTGTACATCATATAAGTAAAAAAATGACTCATACCTCTTTTGATACATATATAATTCTGAATACCAACAAAATATTAGTCTAACGATGTAAGATCTTACTAGATTCTCAGAGAGACCAAAAGGTTAATAATTCATTCTCGAGAGCGGCATTTGTTAGGAGAGACAACCATACACTCCTAAAAAGATTAATTTCATATTCATAAGATGAAGGATACCTAGTAACAAAAATCTATAATTCTCAACCTCATAAATTGTTTTCTATCTTTCTTTTGTTATTTTCCTAATTAGATTAGGATTTAAATATATCAGCATGCATATAGTATATACTTTCATCATTTTCATGGATCAAGGGGGAAGCCAGAACAATTTGGCTGGAGTGAAGCAAAAACTATCCACTTGCAAGTTGCAAGTTGCAAGTTGATGTATATTATTGAGTTCTGCTTTTCATGATTTAGACAATAATTCAGAAAATACAGCCTATACAATTTGAAGGGGGAATTATACAATTCAAAAGTCAACGAAGTTTAAATATGTAGAATGTGTATGGACAAAATTACCAAATTCATCTTCCAAATATTTATTTTGAAATTGATTTTTTAAATTTTGTCTAAAACTAACTCTTTTAGTTAAGTTATTTTCTGTTTTGAAGTTGATGTTAAATGTGTCTCCATTCGGCTTAGAAATTTTTGAAAAGCTGAAGATAAATCTTTGAAGATTGCACCATTTGAACGAGCACATGGACAATAATTTTTTATTAGCCATAAAACATTGCTGAAATCCATTTTTGAGTCGAAAAATGGAGTTTTGAAATATTAGTTGAATTGTTTAATTTATAAATAAATATAAAAAAATGCAAAAAAGTTATGAGATACCCATTAAGCAACTTGGGAAGGTTGCAAGAATGAAGATGTTCTTATAATTTTTTTTTTTACTTTTGTAACTTTAATTCTATACTTATAATAATATAATTCTAGGAAAATAATAGAGAAACTTTAACGTTCTATATCTATATTCATTACCAATTCAATGATACCAAATATCAGAGTTATAAAGAACGTAAGATTGAGATATGATTCCTCTATTCCATATTAGACTTTATAGTACTAGAAATGATCTGAATCTAATGCATATATTAATTATTATTCATATATTAGATTAACTCTCACCTATTATTTTCATCCCAGGTTCATTGCTTTGACTTAAAGTTATATACACCACCCTTTATAGTTTATATGAGTCTTTCACCATCCAACTAATAAATTTGACCTTGACTAGGGTTTTTCTATAATTTTCTTTCATGCTTTCTCTTTCTCTCACTCCTAAAATATGCATTGTACCTGGATTAACAATACCAATAACAATAAACATAATATAAATCATGAAAGGGATCTCCCATTCCCTTTTCCTTGAAGCTTGTCGTCCACTTGGATTAATATATACTTATATATAGTGATAACTTGTACCCTAATTATCTTGTTCTTGAAATTATAACCTTAGACCTAGTATTCAATATCTTTTTGTGATGCTGCCAACTCATCCAAATTTTGGGAATGCTTAATATGTATCTGTTTTGATCATGAATTTGAGTACAATTGTGATTGGTTAAAGAAAATGCATTATTTAAGTTAAAAATATAATTATTAAGTATTTTTCTAATTAATCACAACTCATAACATATAGAGTGATGGACAGAAGATGTACGTACTTCCATTTGACTATCTGTAACATATGATAGAACAAATACATATTGTCTCGGATTTTATGCTAATAAGAATATCTCATATCAATTAAACATTTAGACATTCATTATTATTATTATTAGGATGACTTGTTTCTTTAGTCTGTTTTTATTCTCCTTGCTAATGTTAAATATATATAAATAATATTTTTTTATTGTCAACCTTTTAGGTTAAGAATTACCCATTCTACCAACTTGAAATACTATATTATGTTCACGCATGATGATTATTATTGCATGTGCATGAAGCATCCTCCTCAACACCATCTTATCTTAAAATATATAATATAGCCAGCACTTTCCAAATTTATTATATTCAAAATATACATTCAACAAATTAAACAAAACTCGCCTAGATTAAGAACATGATTAGTTGTCCACTTCAAACTCCATCTTGTAATCAACTTCTACTTGCAAGTAATTTGACTAATAATGATTCATTTATATCACACATATGAGGCCAATAAAAAAAATAGTACTCAACCAAATTGGTGTTAGTTGAAAACTTGAAACAAGTAAGGGGATAGAATCATTATTGAGAGAAGTTCGCACTTCAATGCTAGAGAGATAATCTTTAAAACTATTAAGTCTTGCACATTTGTACTATTTTAATATTTATACTGTTAATAACTTATTATATTATTTTACTTTGATACTGCTATATATAATTTTTTTTGGAAAAAGCTTTTCTCAAGAAGTTTGTCTTTAAAATGAGAAAGTATATATATATATATCCATTTAGGTCATTTGGGTTGAGATCTCCATGTAGAAGATCAAATAAGGGTGACACACCCTAACTTTCTTATTTTAATTTAGAGAAATTTGACAAAAAAATGTATATTCAATAAGGATTTATTTACATGAAATAGCTATAGTACTATAATTTTCTAATCAAATATTCGTTTGTCTGCCTGATGCTGACTCATTGGTATATGTTTTCAAACACATGAGTAATGACATTTTGATTAATAGTTTTTAATATGATTCATTGCTGTTAAAAGTTCATCTAAAAACCTACTGCATAACAGAATGATGTAGATGATATATGATTTATTTTTCAACATATCCCTCCACTAAAGTTTGTTTGAACAAGTGAAGAATATCTTTTAGCTCACGACAATCAGAGAGAAATTGAGTTATAACATTGATATCATGTTAAAGTTTAACTCAAAACCAATTGTCAATGAGAGAAGTAATACAACATGTATTTAAATGATACCTAAGAGAATGAGGTAGACAATGTAAGACTTACTTACTTCTCAATACTTGCTTATTTATTAGAGAGAAAAAATGTATGTACCAACATTGAATGAGTTTAATACATTGTGAATTATATCATCCACTACTTTAATTATCATTAACTTTTTAAAAAATGCAATACAAATGAATAAGTAATAACGTATTGATGGTGTATAAATCTTTATAGATATTACATTTTATTTATTATGTGTTTATTTATTTTTCAGATATATATACCTTTTGAGATATTCAATGGTGATTAATAATATGTCACTTCAAGAGTTTTGAAGATTCGGCATATCGCTCATGGACATTGAAAGTGGACAAGTCGATGTGCCTAATGCTACATGAATGGAAGATTGCTGGTTAAAATGATCTTAAGTCATAACCTAACCTATATAAGATGGTCCAAACTTCAAAGTGGAAAAAAATATATATTAGAGTCACCATCATATATTTAAAAGTGGTTAATTCGGTGCAGAATATGGCAGAAAATGTTGGTTAGACGAACCATCATATATAATTGGGACAATTGGGATAGGGACAATTGGGCTGTGGTTAGACTAAGGAAATATTACTTAATTCAAAATAAATAATTTTGTACTATTTGGTGATTAGTATAGGGAAAGTGATAAGATTAAGATAGTAAGCATGATAAAACTATAATATAAACATGTAAATTCTTATCACACATTAGATAATAATGACATTAATATAGTAATGACAAGGATGATAATAATAATAGTATCATGATAGTAGTTGTAACGCCCCGAAAATTATTCCAAAAAATTTTGCTCAAAAATTGGTATTTTTTTTATAATGATGTCATATAAAATTTATTTCCTTATATTCGTTTCATTTTCGGAACATCACTTTAAGTAACATACAATGCGAAAAATAAAAAACACCATTACCTAGAGGTAATAAAAATATAACTCAATATAACTTTGAATCATACTTCATTATAATATCATGAAATGTTGGTATGAAGTACAAGGCAGAATCTTAATGGTCGCCCAAATAAAACTACTCGCAAAATAAATACCCTACATAGGTACACTAATCAAAAAGCACAAGGGCCTGTGTAGGTGTAACTGTTTTCCTCAATCCTCCATGCCCCCTCCTGGGACATCGAAAAGCGGTAACTCAGAATCCTGGCAGAATGATCCATATGAACAAAACGCAAATAGAAGATAAACATAAAGAAAATGGAGTAAAACATCTAATGAATATTACTCATTGACGGCGAGGAATTACACGAAATATCACATCCAGACAGACACACATAATAAACACAATATATACATCACATATAAAAATGCACAATGATAAATGATGTTATAATCTTATATTATGAGGATCAAAGTCCACAATCTCAATGCATGAAGGTTATGTTTGTTTCATCCATCCTTTCACCAATATCCTCCCAATATACTATCTAGAAATAACCAAGAGTACATGTCCCATAACAAACCGATTTGAACGCACCAAAATTATTTCTCGCAAGGATATATGATCGATTTGTTCCAAAGAACTGTCCATTTCAGGACGGTGTCGTATCAAACATTTTATGGGCATCCCTATCATTTATCCTGATTGCAAAGAGGGTTGTCAGAGATCGTCTAGTTTGCGCTGCGAGAACTGTCCGATCCAACAAAATACCTCATCCAGGAATACAAGGGACTCGTCTCACCTAGACTCACCCTAAAGACTTTGCTGACGAATCACCGTCATCGCCGTCCCTCTTAACATCTCGGGACTCGTTCGTCTCCCGTAAATTTCCTCTCCACTACTTCACTATCCATAATGAGTATGCACACTAACCGAGGTTAGCCGATTAAATCTT
>NC_032011.1:23066293-23068046 GCF_001865875.1 Lupinus angustifolius | reverse complement strand
CGATCTTACGTCATCACGTAAAAGAGGAATAACATCCTTACCACTACGAACCATCGCTGAATATCCTGGACGACCACATGGCCAAGCCTCTTACGGTCAGACAACCTCGATGCATGGTATCATGTAATATTTTTTGGGCATTGCCCTAATCACGACATCACAGTCGGAAACCTTGCCCTAAATAGGCGCAAGAACAAAGGTACTTGTATAAGTTTGTCAATTTTGGGCACCAGACTCAATCATCTGAGTCTTGGTCTTTCCCAAGTGTAAATACACTTCACACCCAAGCTAGGGCTATTGCCTAAGCAATCAAATAATCAGAAACAGTCAAAAATATTGTATGACTCTCGCTCAAGCGAGAAACTGTCGCTCAAGCGGCGAACTCATCAAAACAGACTCAATTCTCTTCCTGATTCTCACCCAAGCGAGGGACCGTCGCTCAAGCGACAAATCCATCAAAAATTGGTCAAAATACCTGTCTAGTCTGTGCCTGGGCGAAATACAGTCGCCCAGGCGCCAAAAACGCCCAAAACGGACCCTCTAGCCCTCGCCTTTAACAAAACAATTCCTTACTTTTATTACTTTTAAGAATTTCATATAGTTATTTACCTTTACAACTTCTTGATGGAAAACATGTCATTAGGCTCTCGTATATATGAGAGTTATCGTTCAGACGACTTAAAAAGAAGTCATGTCTGTATGGAACCATATCGCTCAAGCAAGAGCAGTCTTGCTCATGCGAGGGCACATCCATTTTTGAGGCATTTGTGGCTTAAGTGAGAGTTGTCTCGCTTAAGCGAGAAAACAATCAGTTCTCTTGGTGCCTATTTTAGCTCAAGCGAGAGCTGTCTCGCCCCGAGCTAAAACATTCGTTTTCTCTATACACTTCTCGCTCAAGCGAGAGCTGTGTTATCGTTCAGACGACTTAAAAAGAAGTCATGTCTGTATGGAGCCCTCTCGCTCAAGCGAGGACACATCCACTTTTGAGGCATTTGTGGCTTAAACGAGAGGTGTCTCGCTTAAGCGAGAAAACAATCAGTTCTCTTGGTGCCTATTTTAGCTCAAGCGAGAGCTAAAACATTCATTTTCTCTAGACACTAAACAAACAAGCAATTGATTAAGTACAAGCTTTCTTAATACCCAAGGCAACTCCAAACTTGTGAGGGATTTTGGAGGTCCGGATGCATATTCGGACACCACTATGTCACAATGTTTTCTCTCTCACTTGAGTGTGTCGGGTCGCTAGGTTCTCTGTTTGCAGGTGAGCTTACTTGATCCGATCTCCTCTCGAAATCTTCATTACGCCAAAATAACTTTAATTAGTTAACTGACGATAATTATTATACTTACGAAATAAGTTTTTATGCGAAGATAATTGCTTTCGTCCATCGATTCAAGGTTGAATATCCTTGAATCATCATTTGTCATTGAAAGTCTTAAAAACAAATAACACTTTTTAAAGTAAGATTTTCAATAAAACTTATACCTAAATTATGTCGTAATCCGTGGATATACACCAAGCTAGTTCCCAGGAAAGAGAGGTGGGTCGTAAAGACACCCTTAAATACCAAGTCTTTCCTTAGACAGAACCTTTCTATACATGTATTCTCACTTCATTACACTTTTCCGATAGTTCATAAATCTTATTTTTTGTAAGTAAAACATTTTTACTAAAACTAACCTTTTAAAATAAGATCATTAAGCTAGACTTATCATTTTTAAAGTAAGACAATTTAAACAAAATCAATACTTT
>NC_032011.1:23065943-23066193 GCF_001865875.1 Lupinus angustifolius | reverse complement strand
CATTTTACTATCTAAGACTTCATAACACTTTAAGTTTATAAAGTCAAGAATTTTAGGTAAATCTTAACACCTTAACCTTTCTAAAACAAATTTTCATGAACATCTTAACACCTCCTAATTTTTTAGGAAAATACCTCAAGGGTTAGTAAGTGTTATTTTCATATTCATGAAAAAAATGACTCTTAATTTAATATTTTACATTAAACATATTTTAGTTATTCTTACCACTTTAAAGTAAGTCAACTAAAAT
>NC_032011.1:22931203-23065843 GCF_001865875.1 Lupinus angustifolius | reverse complement strand
ATCACCTTTAAACATATTCAAATACTAACAATAATTTCTAATATTTCCAAACAAATAACTCATCTAACATTGTACAAAGATATAGTTTTTCCATCTAAGAACAAGGAATAAATTTTAAGATTTACGAAAGTCAAAAACTACATAAAGTTCATATGATTTTATTATTATCCCCTTTAGTTATGCCTTCATAAAATACTTAAAGAACAAATATAAACTCTACTTTATGAAGAACATAATAAAAGCTCATAACTTTCTATGAAGTATGAGAATTTAGTGTATAGGAAATTTAGTATAAAAATGAGAGAATGGGGTGAGGTATTTATAGGAGAGGCTCACCGTCATCAAATCAGAAAATTTAATGCGAAGTAAGTAGGTTTAGACTAGCATAGGTGATGTGTCTAATGGTGGTGGAGTGAGCGGATTTGTTGAGTGATTTAGGAGATTTTGGAAGCTTTTGCATTACTTGTGTAACAAGTAAGTGACTCATTAAATGATGACTTCCAACTTTATTTATATGATGTAATTTCTCAATAAACATTGTTTCTGAACATTTTTGGATAATTTCGTCTGGAAATATACAATCTCCCGATTTAGACCATTTGCTCGAAACGTCGAAACTTGAATTTCGAGGTGAAAAATATCTAGAGATGAGTTACGGATAAAATTGGTGTCTATCTTGACTCGAAATAATATTTCGAAGCCAATGAAGCAATCAGAATTCGATTCTGAGTTACAGAACTCAAAAACACGTTTTTGAGCCGAATTCGGATGAATTTGGGCCCGACAGCAACTCAAAAACATTATGTCACATAAAATTACGAAAATTTACCACAAAATAGGAAATCACAAAACAAGACTAATACTCATCTATGGTTTAGTCTAATTCAATACCGATTAATTTATAAAACTAATCGTTGTTAAGTTAAATAATTAATAAAACATACATAAAAATTTCACGGGGTTACAGTAGTAATTTTTACGTGTGAAGATATTAAAAGAAAAAATGTCTTATCCTAGTCGTTTCTAACCCAATCCCTATGAGATAAAAATATAATCTATGTAAACAATAGGTTAACATAAAAGACTATTTTATTATGTCATTTTACCAAACTCTAGATTGTAATAAGATATGATATATTATCATATCTTATCTTTCCTTTTCAATCCAACAAAAGAACCTTAATTAATGTCCACATAATAATTCAACAATCATGGCATAAATTGATAGATTAATGAAAACCATAGACTATTTGTATGGTTGGCTTGGAGTTAAACCATTCCTTCCCTTAGATAATATTGTTCTTATTATTGGCACATGTTTCTTTCTTTGATATACATTCTTAGAAATTTATAATTTATAATTAAGGTGGACATTATATATTTGATACAATAATATTATCTATTTATTTTTCGGGTTACATTATAAGTGATCTAATTACTGGCTCCCCTTAGATTTCTAAAAGTTGATAAACGATATGGGCTTAATGGATGGATACCCAACAGGTTAACCCATAGGGGATAATGGGAACCATATAAGTTAATGCATAAGGAATGTTATGATTCCCAACACACCAAATCAAATTAAGTTTTCTCCTCTCCCTGTTAGAGTGAAAACGCAAGTCCCAAGAGGAATCAAAGATTTGGTTGAGGAAAGTCATCATACCACAAAACCTCTTTCAGAAACGTAGATCAAAGGAGCACATCCAAGAACATGGATTCAGTTATGAAATTGCACCATTTGTTTCATATATGTGTGAGAATCATGGGATTCAAGATCTTAGGATTGATATTTCACCAATCATAAGGAATTCCCAACAAGTGGTATCAGAGCATAGGTTCTGAATTTTTTATAATTCTCCATTAAGGGTGTTTTCTCAAATCTTGTATAAACCCTAATTTTAATTTGAGGATTAGTGAATTATGTTTCTGTTGTTATGTTATAAAAAATTGGGATTCCGTGTACAGTGTTGAATCTGTGTAAAATATTGTTTTGATTCTATTTGTGGTTACCGCATTAAAAGAACCTACATAAACAATGATGTTCAAGTATAAAATTTAACCCAGATATATGTTTTGTTCCATTATGTTGATGGGATTCAAGATCACTTGTTTATGCTTCTGATTCAAGATATGAGACTTGTATGTGCAACATAATTGCCATAATTTGTTTTTTATTTACGTGATTACATTATCACGTTAGATTCTTATAAAGACAATGGATTCTAGAGAATTGTTATTTACTAAATAAAGTGATTTGTCTTGCTTATATATTGATTTTGTAATTATTGTACATATTCAATTTATTATGCAATTTTCATTTGATTTGATATTGACTTTTTGTAATATATAAATATATTCAACTTCCATCATATATATTTTTTGGTTGCCTGATCTATATAGATATATGAATTGCATTGCAATATAATTGAAATATGTTTTAAAATATGCATGAGGATATTTGTTTTGGAATTTAGATAATACTTTGTATTGATTAATATTGCATTTCTTTTATGCGTTGATATATATGTAATATATTTTTTTTATTTGGAATTATATTGTGGGATTAGATTTGATAATCATAAAATATATCAAATCTGAAAGTTTTAATTCCAAGATTATACTTTTTGTAATGGACCTATATTGCGTGTTTTCCTTTTGTCTGGTAATTATTTTGAATTAATTAATGTAATATGTTGCCAAAGTAACCTCTAATGTGAAAATTAATTGAAATTATACAGATGATTATGAGATTATTTATGTGAATTGTGTTTAGCTCAAAGGAAGACACAATTTGGCCAAATAATAACATACATGTGATGATAAATATGTAACAATTATAAAGTTTCTTTTTCATGTGATGTGAATAATAGTCGCTCCAAAGAAAGGCTATTGTTTGACAAAATTAATTGTTAATATTTGATCATTACATTGAGAGTACCACTTACAAATTGATTTCTCTGTCCAAAGACTAGATATTGATGTTGTGTTAGGTATCTTGTGATGGGTCTATTATGTGAACATGTCTTGTTTTATATATATTACTTGACTTGTTTGTTTAGATTTGAACATGTTATTAATTCTTTGTTATGTGGATTCAGTGTTTTTTACCAATGCTGCAAAATTTTCTGCTCAAATCAGTAACATCACATTGCTGAATGGGACGAACTTTAAGGTCTGAAAGAAAGCCGTAGAAATTATTCTCGGCTGTGTGGATTTGGATCTGGCACTTCGTGTGGAGAAACCAATTTCCACTGCAAAAAACGTCGATGAGGCTAAAATTGAGAAATGGGAACGCTCTAACCGAATGTGCCTAATGATCATGAAACACTTTATTCCAGATGCATTTTGGGGCTCTATATCTGAGGGTGAAAGTGCAAGGAAGTTCCTTGAAAAAATAGAACAATTCTTTTCCAAGAATGAAAAGGCGGAGACGAGTAGCCTTTTGGCTAAACTCATCTCCATGAAGTATAAAGGCAAAGAGAACATAAAGGAGTACATTATGGAGAGAAAGTACATTATGGAGATGTCTAATCTCGCATCAAAACTCAAGTCACTTGAGTTAGAGCTTGGTGATGATCTGCTCGTGCACTTAGTTTTGATCTCTCTTCTTGCACACTTTGGGCAATTCAAAGTGAGTTATAACACTCAGAAGGACAAATGGTCCCTTAATGAGCTTATATCTCACTATGTGTAAGAGGAAGAGATGCTGTAGAGAGATAAGACTGAAAGTGCTCACTTGTTTATGACCCCTCAAAATAAGAAAATGAAGAGCAATAAGGATGTTGCGAAAGGGTCTTCTCAGCAAAAGAAATTGAAGAGTAATGACGAATTTACCTATTACTTCTGTAAGAAGCAAGGACGCATGAAGAAAGAGTGTCTTAAATATGCCTCATGGCGTGTAAAGAAGAGTAAATTTATAACTCTTGTTTGTTCTGAAATTAATTTGGCTTCTGTACCCAATGATACTTGGTGAGTAGATTCTGGTGCTACTACTCACATTAGTATCACTATGCAGGGTTACCTGTGGAGCCGACAGCCAAATGATGATGAGAGATTCATCTTTGTGGGTGATGGCAAAAGGGTTGTAGTTGAGGCTAATGGAATATTTAGATTATGTTTAAGAACTGGTTTTCATTTAGATTTATTTGAGACATTTATTGTACCGTCTTTTAGGCAGAATTTAATTAGTGTTTCCAGCTTGGATAAATTTGGTTTTTTCTTGTTCTTTTGGAAATAATAAAGTTAGTCTCTATCAAAATGCAAATGTTGTTGGTTCTGGTTTTTTAATTGATAACGTGTATATTCTTGATGTTTCCAGTTCCACTAATGAAATACTGCAAACAAATTCACGTGGTACAAAACGAAAATTAAAAGAGAATTCAGCCACCTTATGACACAAGCGTTTAGGTCATATATCTAAACAAAGATTTATTAGACTTTGATGTATGTGTTGAGTGCATAAAAGGAAAACATACAAACAAAAGGAAGTTAGGTGCCAAAAGAGCTAAAGATATCTTATTACGTTCAATAAACGATTATTCTAGGTACAACTACCTATATCTTATACATGAGAAGTCTCAATCCTTAGATGTTTTCAAATCTTTCAAGGCTGAAGTTGAACTTCAACTTGGAAGGAAAATTAAGGCTGTCAAATTTGACCGTGGTGGTGAATACTATGGCAGATATGATGGATCAGGAGAACAATGTTCAAGGCCATTTATGCTTTTCCTCAGAGAGTGTGGAATTGTTCTAAATTCAGTAATAGAAGATAATGTTCAGAATATTGTCCCTGACAATATTTCAGAACAAGACAACAATGAGGTTCTCCCTCAAGTACTTATAGAACAAATTCAATAACCTCAAGAAGTAGAAGTGTCATTAAGGAGATCCACTAGAGAGAGGAGAAGTGCAATTCCTGATAATTATATTGTATTTCTTCAAGAACATGAGGATGACATTGGGTTAACAGAAGATGATTCATTGAACTTTTGTCAAGCCATGAAAAGTTCTAACTCTCAAAAGTGGATCAATATCATGAAGGATGAGATGGAGTCTATGCATGATAATGACGTTTGGGATCTTGTCGAATTACCTGAAGTTGCGAAACCTATTAGTTACAAATGGATATTTAAAACCAAGAGGGATTCGAAGGATAATATTGACAGATATAAAGCTCGTCTAGTAGCTAAAGGCTTTACTCAGAAAGAAGACATTGATTATAAAGAAACCTTCTCTCCAGTATCTTCGAAGGATTCTTTGAGAATAATATTGACACTAGTGGCTCATTTTGATTTAGAGCTACATCAGATGGATGTTAAGACTAAGTTTATTAATGGTGACATTAAGGAAACGATCTATATGATGCAACTAGAAAACTTTTTGTTAGTTGGCTCAAAGTCTATGGTATGCAAATTAAATAAATTCATCTATGGGCTTAAACAAATTTTTCATCAATGGAATCACAAATTTCATCAAGTTATTACCTCGCATGGTTTTGAGGCAAATAAAGTTAAAGATTGTGTATACCATAAGTTCAGTAGGAGTAAATTTATCTTCCTGATACTTCCTGGTATTATATGTCGATGATATACTGCTTGCTAGCAGTGATATGGGACTATTGCATGAGACCAAGAGATTTCTAACGAAGAATTTCGAAATGAAAGAACTTGGTGAAGCTTCTTTTGTTTTAGGTATTCAGATTCTGAGAGATCGCTCTCAAGGTATCCTAAGGTTATCACAAGAAAGCTATATAGATAAAGCCCTAGATAGATTTGGCATGAAAGACAGTAAACCAGGGGATACCCCTTAGCTAAGGGAGACAAGTTTAGTCTCGAATAGTGCCTCAATAATGACCTTGAAAGATACGATATGTAAAAGATTCCTTATGCATCTATAGTAGGAAGTCTAATGTATGCTCAAGTTTGCACACATCCCGACATAACATTTGTTGTGAGAGTTTTGGGCAGATATTTGAGTAATCCTGGAATGCATCATTGGAAGGCAATCAAACGTGTTATGCGTTACTTGAAGAGAACAAATGAGTACATGATCACTTATCGGAGGTCTGAGAATTTAGTGGTCATTGGGTACTCTGACTCCGATTTTGCTGGATGTCTAGACAATAGATATTCCCCCTCTGGATATGTGTTTGTATTGGTTGGAGGTGTTATCTCTTGGAAGTCTCCGAAACAGACGCTTATAGCTCCTTCAACCATGATTGTGGAGTTCATGGCTTGTTTTGAAACATCAGATCATGGCATATGGTTGCAGAATTTTGTCCCTAGCTTACGTGTGGTCGATATGGTATTGAAAGACCATTGAGAATTTATTGTGACAACAAGTCCGCGGTTCTTTTCTCCAACAACAATAGGAGTTCTACAAAGTCAAAATTCATTGACATAAATTTTCTGGTTGTTAAAGAAAGTGTTCAAAATGGACAAATTTCCATAGAACATATAGGGACAAATTATATGCTAGCTGGTCAACTAACTAAGGGTTTGGTACCTAAAGTCTTTCATGAGCATGTTGCTCATATGAGTGTTGTTCCTTAGGGTACCTTAGTTCAGTGGGAATCTATATGTTTTATGTTTTGCTTTGAACATTATATACAGTTTTTATGCATAATAAAGTTGATGGTTTATTGTTTCATTTTGAAATTGTGCATTGTAACAATTGTGTTGCAATTAAAGACTTTGGATTGATCTCACTAAAGAATAAAGAAGGACCAGTTGAAAATAGACATGTTTGAGATCACATTGCATGAAATTTTCATGTCACTCATCCATATTTGATCTATGTCATTGAGTATATTAATATAGTGATCATCGTGGTCGAGTCACACTTAAATGTGTTGAAAGTTGTTGTGGTTCCATAGTTGATATATGAGATGGACTAGATTGTATTAAGGAGAAGTCTAAATGTAAATAGCATACGAATGTCTGCCTAAAGAACCTGTGATATAATTGTTTCAGGAAGATATGAAGCCTAAGTGAGAGATCGTTAGAAATTTATAATTTCTAATTAATGTGGGCATCATGTATTTGATACAATGATATCGGTTATTTATTTCCGAGGTTACATTACAAGTGATCTAATTACCGGCTCTCCTTATATTTCTAAAAGCGAATAAAGGATATTGGCTTAATGGGTGTATACCAATCAGGTTAACTCATAGGGGATAATGAGAACCCTATAAGTTAACGCATAAGGAAGGTTATGATCCCAACACACCAAATCAAATTCAGTTTTTTCCTCTCTCAATCAGAGTGAAAACGCAAGTCCCAAAATGAATCAATGATTTAGTTGGGGAAGGTCATCATATCACAAAACATCTTTCAGAAACGTAGATCAAAGGAGCACATCCAAGAACATGGATTCAGATATGACACTGCATCCTTTGTTTCATATATGTGTAAGAATCATGACATTCAAGATCCTAGGATTGATATTTCAACAATCATAAGGAATTTCCAACATACATGTGGTGATTAGGAATGAATGATGTTAATTATGGAATTAAAATAAAAATTAGAATTAAGAATTTTCTGAACATCCTTCTAACGAATGAGAATAAAGACTCGTAGATGGATAAATTTTTTAGAAAAATATAATATTTCAAAGAACCACAAGTTTTATGCCTTTAGTTTCAAAAAACCTATTCACTTTTGATTCCTTATTTTCAACTATAAAGATTGATGTTAAGAAAGACTTACATCCAAAAATGTCTAGAATATATTTGTTAATGTTTATATTGTTAATATACGTATTACTGATTATTTTTTTATATAGTGCACCTATTTTAATGCATACGATAGTACAATTTTGTTCATGCTTATTAGTCATATAATACATTTTAGTTAAAGAAATATATTTCTTTAAGTACACAGATTTGAATTTAGGCATTGGATTCTATAGGACTTATTGAGCCTAAAACTAAGTCAATTATTGTCTTGATTATTACTCGTGTAAATCACGAAACACGTTTAATCTTTATGATGACTTGGTTAATCAGCGTTTAGGTCTAATTGTCTTCTCTAATAAAATAATTCAAATATAAAAACAAATAATGGTTGAATAGTTGACTTACGAAATCTGTGTTCACAGGAAATGATGGCAGCATTTTATTTTCATGATTATAAATAATTTCATTTTAAGTAAAAATGAAAAAGCTAATTATCATTGCAAGTTACCCCAGTCCCTAGCTGCTCGGCTTTGGACAATTTAATTAAAAAAATTGGAACCGTAATACAAAATGGTAAAATAATTATTTTGATTTTCTAAAAGTGAAAACATGTGTTTTGTACTTGTGTAGTTGTGAGTTTTTGAGAACATCTCTTCTTAAATATCATTATTGAGAAAAGAAGATTATAGTGGGTGGAAACAGGTCAGGTCAGGTTAGGTTTTGCCTTAAATAGACCAAGTTTGTATAGTATATAGAAGTCTCGGTCTAACATATTAGTCTATTTAAATTTTTTTAAAACCTAGGTCTGATCTATTTAAAAGTCTGTTCTAACATGTTAGCACGTTTAAAGGCTTATTATACTATATTATCTTGAAATAGAGTATATATTTAAATAGACTAATATACATACTTTTAACTAGACTTTTATAATCCTAACAATTAAATTATATATGTGTATACATTTTTATATTAAAATTACATATATAATAACATTAGTTATATATTAAAATTATAAAATATGAACATTATTACATAATATAACTAAATAGGTCGGCCTGTTAGGTTTAATAGGTCATTTGGATGACCTAAAGCTTGTCCCGTTAAACTAAATAGGTTTTTCAAAAAGTCTGAGCCTGACCTGTTTACGAAAAAAGTATAGTCTAGTCTAGTTTGTATAGATCAGGTAATAGGCTTCTAGTAGGCATCTTGACTTGTTTCCACCCCTACTTACACCAGCTGAAGCATGTACTTAATATAGCATTCTATGAAGAGAAAAAAAATGCATGATAGGATGGAAGGGATAGGTGGGGGCAGCTTCCCCCATGGATTTTTTTTTTAAAAATTATTTCTTTTTTTCTTATGGGAATACATATGTTGTTCCACAAAAATGTATCATTTCATATATTATTTATTGTGTTTTGTTATAAAAAATACTTAATTATTAAACTTTTAAATTATAAAATGAGCAAGTATATTCCATTTACTTACACCCGGATGAATCTTTATGAAGATACTAGTTGAAACTAACATATTTATTTAATTTGTAACTTCATAAATGAATATAGTACAACTTGTTTGATTATTCTAAAAGTTATATATAATGAATCAAGTCCTCTTACACGTTGATGCTGCTTATAATAATATGACTTCATTTGAGTTGATAATAATTTTATATATGATGAAAGAGATTAAATATATATTGATAATTTATCGTAATTTAATATTGATAATATAATATATATATATATATATATATATATATATATATATTGTCCAAAAATTCTATTCTATGAGTTTTACTGAAAACGAATATTAATTTGAGATGTCAATGTCAACTTTTTGTTCTTGGTGATGTTAGTCATTAAAATTTGAAATTTTTCTATCATATGTAGCTAGTCATATATTATATTATCAAGTTATTCATTTTATTTTATTTATTGTGATTCAACTATTGCATAAATATCAATTTTGAGAATGGAGTCAACTAAACAAAATTATGTAGTAAGATAAAAAATGAATTTCTTATGGATAACATAGTAATTTATATTGAAAAATAATTGAAAATTTTATCTCTGATCTATTACATATTTTTATTTCGTTATTTAACTCATTTTAATTATAAATTGTAATTAAATATTATTGTTCCTCCTAAGGTTTTGATCAATATCCGCCACTAAATGACATTATATGAGTTTTATACGCTGTGATGCTTTCGGAGGATGAATCATGTATGTCTGACAGTGTAGATAAACATATAGAAAACCAGAAAGAATTATACAACTAATGAAGTTTAGTACATGTAAGGAGTTTCTGAAAGATAACATAGGCAACTTGTGAGAGTTAAACCATTTACAACTATCCACAGGAGGATGAACAAATTCTACCTGACCTAAAATCTCCTGTCTGCAAAACAACTCTATTTTGCCTGCTGTCTTGGTCAGTCATACAAACCCTCTAGCTCCCAAATATCAACAAGAAACTCAACCATTTCCTGTCATGTATAATGTTTGTTAGAATACACGAATTGTCATGTAAATCAGAATATCTTAAATTATCTTATAGAGAATATGTAGATATACTTACATATTGAGATAATATTTCATATTATGATAATTGTATCTTAGATTTGTTTAGAGTATCTTAGATATCTCACGATTAATATTACTTTATTTTATAATTTGTTTTCTTATTTAATTAGTTGCCAGGGATTAATTGTCTTTTGTATCAAATAATCATAATATCATCACATCATCATTCACAATATTATCAATATAATTTACTATTTTGAACATTCTTTTTTCTCGTTCCATATCTAAACAATATAATTTCAACAATGTTATAATCAGTGAGAGGCATGTACTTACTGCCAGAGGAATGGGCTTAGGAAAACGCATGTTGCTCCCAACTAGAGTCTCATATGTGGCATCCCAACTGTGAAACACAAACTCAAGAATTAGAGCTTCACAAACATCTTCAATAAACTTTGAATGGAAGGATATAGCTAGAGACCAATCCCAACTCTCCTGCCTCTTGTATTTACAATGTTAATGTATTTGATCGGTTACGAAATAAGCACAGGCTGCACATCCCGAAAGTGCTCAGGCAATACAAATCAATGCGGAAGTCGTGCAATATCATTATCAGCGTAGATGGATACTTCTTGCAATAGGGAGTACAATATTTGCCTTTGCAGCATGTTTAATTTACAACTCAACACTTTAAGGCTTTCTTTAGAATGCTTATATATGTAATTACCTTATTCTGGGTTCTCCAAGGTGTTTCTTCTGACTCTCAGGCTTTCTATGTCCAACCCACTGTTGCCTTATCTGGTTCCAGAGAAGACCTGCATACATCAAATTTTATGATTAAAACAACCACTTTGATAAATATGCAGGAAAATGTAAAGTAAGCAATAGTGAACTATCCTATAAAATGAAAACACGTCTAAATGTGCATCAAAGAAATTCTTGAAAACTAGTTTTTAACTAAAAGTTCCATAAATATAAGATATAGGTAATTAAAGTGAATGCACCAAGATGAAAGAAATTGTAGTTTACAAGAAAATATACAACAGAAATGTGTAATATAATATGATAAGACAATGAGACATGTAGTGGTTGCATAAACACTTAGCCTCAGGGGTGAGCAGAATTTTCTCTTGGAGGGGCACTAAATAGGGTGACATTCAAGTTTTTTCGAGGCAGTTCAATTATAACTGTCCCACAGGGTTAAGGAGTTTAGTTTGAAAAATATTAAGATACTTGTCACGTAGTGAAGTAGATAGAAGTCCGGCATGACACCACATCAAATAAAATGGTTACCAAGAAGATACAAGATTACAAGTAACCTTTGATAAAGTACGGCACTAACAGACAAGGCAATAGATAATAGATAAACTGGCATATAACAGAACTTACCATGATTGATAAATTCAGGATGATCAGTCTGAACGTCAACACTGCTTTGAGGATCAGAAGGATGACTTGATATGCCAACTGATGAGAAGCTTCTCTGGGACTCAGCTACGTAACGGTCCATTTCAGAGGTGCTGCTGCACCATAAATCTTCAGACCTGTTGTCTTTCCTCACTGCTTGGCCTTCAGGTCTAAGTCCCTTAGATGCCTCGTCCGTTGAAATAATTACACGAGGTTTTGTGAAGCATCCAAGACAACCTCTGCTCTGTTGCAAAGCAGGGTTCAATCATAAGCATGATTAACACCAACTATAACTATATTAAGCTATTAGCTTGAATTAAAAGAAGTTGAACATTTATGATAAAGAACTTCAGAACTGTTGTATCATGTTTTTGTTAGAGACTTATTTTATCTCATGTTAATTAGCACATTGAACAAATATGTACTTTCCTTTGTAACTCGTGTCTTTCTCCATTGTATGATAGAATAACTCTGACTTTAGTTTTTCTGTTACAGACTACAGTCAACATCTACAAATGTTAAACGTGCATATCGAGCTATCAGTTACTTATTGTAACTTTGAGGTGTTCATTAACTGACTTATTTTATTAAACCATCAAGCTCGTGTTTTACGTTCAAGTTAAAAGACCGCAAACTATATTGACAGCTATTTCCTGCAATGATAGATACACAGAAACAACATTTTCTTCTAATATTTTGATGTCAAATAACATCGACGGCACAGGAGCAAAGAATGGAAAAGATAAAGAGACCTGCTATAGATTGGAATCAACAAAAAATGCACACTGATGGCTGGATATAGTCATTAATGGTAGTACTCTTGGCATACGAGGTCAGAAACAGAATTACAAAACCAAGTTCATAATTACACTTACGCCTCAGAATGATGCTTAAAAACAGCTTCCTTGGCTTTTCTTTAAAATTTACTCCACAAAATCCATGATATTTAGCATAAAGATACCCTCTTATAAAATGGACAGAAAATATCTGCAGTTTTGAACAGCAAAAATTTTCCTGAAGATGGTTATGAGATTATTATCCTTGCACTGAAAAGCCCTTTACATTCGGGCTTTAACTTTTCCATGGCAGAAAGCACAAGAAGGCGAAAACAAGCACCAAAAAACAGTAAAAATGAACAGCAACTTTGTGAAATTCCAAAACTACAAAATCACAGTCGTGTAGCCGAAAATCGAGGCAGCAATACCTCTTTGCTCTATCATGAGTCCAGTGACTTTAGATCTTCCTTTACCCAATTTTTTAGTTCATTTTCTTCCATTAACTTCTTTCTTACTAAAAAAAGGTCCAAAACTTCATAGGAAATCTGACTAAACTAAAATTAAATAAAAATATACTTTTTTATTAAAGTGATTTCCTTTCTGGTTAAATCAAATTGGGTATAAATAAGCATATAAATAATATTGATATGAAAAATTAAAGAGAGAAAAAAAGGACTCACCCCATGCAAGAGAGAATTTGACATAGCCAAGGTGGAGCATATCTAAAGAAATGCATTCAAAGAAGTAAAATCAGAGATATTTGATACCTAAAAATCTAAAATTTTAAATAAGGAAGCAAATAATTCAATAACCTGCAACTTCATGAACAATTGAAAACACAAATAGAGAAACAAAAAAAATAGGTAATTTCTCAGAACTTACTGATTAAGAAAAGGAATGGGGACACAAAAATCTCGCATTTTGACTTTTGGGAAGTAAACAAAATTGGAATATGGTCAAATCAAGTACTCGTGATTCAGTAAAAGCAAGGAAAATATATTGCAGATAATGTAGGTCAAACGTGACAGAGAAAAAAAAGCAATATTTTTTATGAACTTCTCTCTCTATCTCTTAGATTTTTTTTTTGGGATAATCGCTTATTGTTATAATAATCACTTTGGTGATAATATGATTCAGTCATAGCAAAATTTAATGTTCCAGTAACAAGAATTATGTTCCAGTGATTGGTTTGGAAACAAATGATCATCATCCTATAGTAAATATAATGTTCCAGTAACAAGAATTATGTGTCCTACAATAATTATGTTTCTATATTTGTAGTCAATCAAATTTGTGTAAGTAATATACAAATATTATTTTGTATTTTTAGAATTTTTCTTTTTAATTAAATTATATTTTTTTTATTCAACAAGACAAGAATTAGGAACAAAAATAAGAATAAGTTATGAATGTTCATATTCACATATGATGAGTACAGTATATTTCAAAATGTCTCCTTCCACTTAGGATTGGAGGGTTGATTTCCTATCATTATGGTCCTTCCAAATTCAAACCTTTGCTATGTCTGAATCAATTGTTGCATAGAGTCTTATCCTACAATCTTCATGAAATTGTTTCTTACCATGTGTTAAGGGTGAGTAGGACCCTGCCTTACCTGCTCACCTGGTATAGTCCACTCATAATCGGTTTCGAATAGGATTGGGTCTGATCGAGTTTAGGGTCAGGTTCAAAAAATAGATAGGATCGGGTCTGATCGAGTTTAGGGTCGGGTTCAAAAAATAGACTCTGTCAATATTTAGGGTCGGGTAGGGATCAAGAATGACCCGACCTGTCTCGTCCCATGGTCATTCAGTGATCATGTTTGTATGTGTTTTTACTCAAATGTGTATAGAGTAATGATATCATTTTGGTCGAAAGTATCATTTATTCTTTAATTTTTCTATAATATATACATAATTAATTATATATATACATATATCATTTTATATGTCAAACTACGTATTCATAATAATAAATAATATTAAGAAGTCTTTATCTAAAATGAGTATGCATTATATTTAATCGGGTCTAGAGTCGAGTCGGGTTTAAAGGCTGACCCAAACGCTATTTAGGGTCAGGTTAGCTTCGATCTAAGGCCGGGTCCGAGTTCAAAAAAGTGACTCAACCAATATTTAGGGTCGGATAAGGACAAGCCTTAACCCGGCCCATGCTCACCCCTACCATGTGTTAGAGAAACTAAATTCACATATATGCATAGAAAATGAAGCATGTCACATGCAAGATATGAGCGAACAATAAAAGTAGAAACACAAGGATTATCTACTGTTTTCTGGGAAGAACTATGAGGTATTTACTCTATGCTAACTTTAGCTTGGAGTAAGGTTTAAGGAAATTAATTCTTGAAAGTGATTCCAAGGTAGCTATCAGCTTGATTTCAAAAGGTTGTGATCAGTTCCATCCTTGCGCCTCTTTGGTGGATGTTATTAGAACTTCGTTGGACAAAGATTAGAATATTCAATGTGTCCACATACGTAAGAGACAAACCAGGTGGCAGATTTCATGGCTAACTTGTCACATGAGGTGGATATAGGAATCTACATTGTGAAGCTTCCACCAACTAAGTGTAGAGATTTATTTTTGTTCGACTATACAAGAGTGTATTTTTCTAGATCCATCTTAGCTTAGTTTTTTTTTTGGTTTTAGCCCCTCCATTTAACCAAAAAAAAGTCACAATTAAGTAGAAATAGTATATATATATATATATATATGTGTGTGTGTGTGTCTGTGTGGAGAGAGACCTGGAAGAGTGAATCAAGGGTATATTTTGTTTCAAGAAATTAAAGAGAAATGTCTTTGGAGTTCAATCCATAGCAAGGAATGGATCTAAATCATATTTGAAATGGATCTAAATCCATAGCAAGGAGCACTTGCTAATTACTTATTAGGTGTTTTTTTAGTATAACCAAAGTACCATTATCCTTATAATTAAGAAACTTTTTCTTTCACATTCTCCAATTATCTTTCTAACAAATGTCGCTCTCATGAGTTAAATTATTAAACTTTAACCTAATACAATATGTGGGAATCAATAAAATACCAATGTTTTATTACACCGTAAATGAAAGAGAAAGCATATTTTTTTAGTGGGTCAATTTTTTATTCCATATTTTAAATTTTGGAGTCCATATTATTCCCCAATTTTTAAGTTTATCTTTCTTCTCATAACTCACCAAAATTATTAATGATTTATATTTAAGAAATTCACAAGATTTATTTTTTTATTATTCTTGTCTCATCCGCATTTTTAAGCCTGTCATGTCCTTATCAAATTATTAATTTCTACAATAAATGGAATAGATCCCACACTGCCAGCGTATGTGTCAATAATTATCTTTGTGTTGAGAATTACAAACAGTATTAGTTAATGCAAACATAATTAGTTTGCACTCTTAATCGTATAAGAATTTAGATAACTTTAAACTATAAAAATTCTGGTTTAATTAATTACACGTTGCTATAATTTTCTACTCCATTTAAATCTAAAATACTGCAAACAGTATTATTTTGTGTTGAGAAGTATTTTAGATTTAAATGGAGTAGAAAATTATAATAACGTCTAATTGATTGTTGTGTTTATGCAAATAATTGAATAGTCAACAATTCTCAACAACCTTAGACTTGGCCTACAACTTCACTAAACGATGTCACTAACCACAAAATGAAGATGACAAGTCAATGTTCCATGCATTAACAGAGTCCCATACTTTCTTGTCTATGGACCAATTATTTTTCCATTTTTTGCCTTAAACCACACGTACAAGGACGATAAAAAAAAAAGACAAATTAAGTAGTAGCAAACCATCTTAAATGACCAATAGAAAAATCTTAACAAATAAGCATCTATCATGAAATGAAGTGGCCTAGCATTTGATTAGTTTATAAACGTTATTAAATTTAATATATTGGTAAAGTTTGTCAAAATATCATTGACTATAATGTATTCAAACAAATGCTGCTAGTTTACACCATAGAAAAGGGTAAATATAAATCTTTTATATCTAATATTTTGTATCATTATCTTTGTTATCAATAAAAAACAATTATCTACACGAATAAGATATTAGTCTAGTAGTATAAGCAATATTATTAAATTTGGACCGGTCAATGACTCGTCAGAGTACTGAGTCAATGAGGGACTGATTCAACTAGTGAGTCAATGATTTGACTGATCGGACCAGTCGGTTCGAGCCGAGTTTTATAACACTGGGTGTAAAGCTACACTTGATACCCAAAATGTTGAAGGTTCGATTCCTGAAAGCAACACTTGTTAAAAGGGACGACTACGAATCCTCAAAAGGATTAGTTCCTTACCAAGAAAACGATAACTATTGGTAGTACAAAAAACAATTATCTCATTAAAAATTTGATAACTTGTTTTTTTCTTATTGATGGCAAATATAATAACAGTGTATACAGAAGATTGCAGTTGATTCTGTTGTTATTTGAACTTCAGAAGATAACAAGGAAACTGATCTTCACGTTACTCAACCCTTGACCTCAAAGTTGAAAGGAAAATACACCATTTTTTCACATTCCCTTAAGTAAAAGAACTTACTTTAAGTTTCACATGTGAATGCAAATTCAAGTAAAGAAATTTATTTTAAGCTTTCAACTTTGCAGCAGAGTTTGTTTTCTGTTATATATTTGTGGGCAGAAAGAGCCCTACATGCTACCTCATTTAATTGAGTTTGTTAAGGAGCTATATAGATTATTTGATTTTATCAAACTTGTGCAGGTGAAACTTTTATTGCAATGTCCACTGTTTCAATTCCACTTTCCGTCCAATCCACCGACAACCCATATAAATTTGTATCAACATATTCAAATTCGCATAACAACGAGACATTAATGTAATGCTATATTTGATTGTCAGAGATCTTATATCTCAAAAGGATTAGTTCCTTACCCGATAAGTAGGGAAGCACATCTTTTATTCCACATTCTGTGTTATTTCATGTGCCATGACTAATTACAGTTCATGGTACATGTGTAACACACTATTATGAGATAAAAGATGTGGTCTCATTAGATAGATACTTTTATTTATATCCAAAAAAAATCTCCACAATCACATACTCTAAAGTCTAAAATAAGGAAAAGTCTTAGGACATTTTGATGACACTTGTATTTGTACCTGAAACAAAGCCTCTATTAATTCACTTCACTTCTGTGCATAACCAATCTGCAACTCTTATTTGTTTTTTAGATGGTTTGTTTTTTATTTTCATTTGATTTTGTTTCTCTCTCTAACCCCCACACCACACATTACGCACCAAACACTTGGACCAAACAATGGTACATGCAAAGAAGTTCAGAGGAGTCAGGCAGCGCCAGTGGGGCTCTTGGGTGTCAGAAATTCGCCACCCTTTATTGTAATATCTTCATTAATCTATAATCTTATGCAATTTATACCATATGCTTCTTTCATCATTCTCATTATTTCATGTACACATGTATTTTTTTATTTACTATAAAGTCACATATATATATATATATATATATATATGCACATTTATATAAACTCTTATATTGTATGCTACTATTTCTTCCTCATTCTTTATCTCTTTTATATCTTTTCATTATTCCTAGGCATTATTATAGTTGGAGTTTTGTTATTTGAAGATAAAATTTTGAACATCAAATCTATTACAATATGCATTTATCTCAAAACACTTTCCATTATAGGTGCATGATTTGGGACATGTAGTAAGACTAACAACATTTCCTCTTGTTGGATTTTGAATTATGATGTATCTTTGTTTAATAAGATATGTTCTCACATGTTCCAGATCATGTCTCGCACCATTACAGTAAAGTAAAAATAGAAAAAATAATGAATGTTTAAAACTTTTAATTGACGAACAGAGATTCTCTGTCCATTGGTCCGGGACACAAATGGGTACACAGACCGGGATAGGAGATCCTCATTCTTAATTAATATGACATGTTTTCACTTACTAGATGAGATTTGAGACATGATTTGTGAGAAAAGATATTTTTGTTCCTCTTTGTTTAGGAAGAGGAGGGTGTGGCTAGGGACATTTGAGACAGCAGAAGCAGCAGCAAGGGCATATGACCAAGCAGCCATTTTGATGAATGGTCAAAATGCAAAGACCAATTTCCCTACATCAAAGAATGAAGATGAAGAAGTAACCCCTTATGATGATGACTCTTTCTTATCACCCAAGGCACTATCAGAACTCCTTAGAACAAAGCTCAAGAAATGCTGCAAAGACCCTTCTCCATCCCTCACTTGTTTGAGGCTTGATGCTGATAATTCCCACATTGGAGTGTGGCAAAAAGGAGCAGGACCACGTTCTGATTCTAGTTGGGTCATGAGGGTAGAGCTTGGTAACAAACAACACAAAGAGAGTGCAATATCATCTACTTTGTTAACTGAACCATCACCACACACTAGTGTTGAAAATGATAATAATAATGATAATATTGTTGTTGGAAATGAGGTATCAGAAGAGGATAGAATTGCTATGCAGATGATTGAAGAGTTACTTAATTGGAACTATCCTTGTGGCTCAACTTCAAGTACCCCTCAGCAGAACCTTCCATGTCAAAGTTCTTGAAATAACATCATTATGTCCATTTTATGCTATCTTTTTCATTTGCTTTTGTCTTATGTAAAAAAATGATGTTTAATAGTTAATAATTAATACAATTATGTAATATATTGATTTGCAAGTATGAGAACTTTAATCTGTCAATTTTAATTATTGTTTTGAATTAACAAGCAACTCTTGAAAAATAACTAGTCTCAGGTACCATACTATTGTAGACTTGACCTGATTGATAATGAACACTTACTTCAATTGGACTTGCTTGATGGCAACAAATTCATAATTAAAGCAATAATTATTGGTAAGTAAGGTGCTAAGTATATATAGTTATGTATCACTTTCTTTTCCTTTTTCTTCAAATTGGCATCTGAATTCTATGACAGAATCCTCTTGCATTTTCTGATCCTGATGTTTATTTTTCCTTCAGTTTTTTTGTGTTTTGTTTATGTTCCATGACACTATTCCAAATCCATGTTACTAACTTCTTTCTAATATCTTATCTGTTGTTAGTTAATATGTGGGGCTTACTTAATTGCCTCTTTGGTGGTAGCATTTATAACACTTCCCTCATTATTAAGTAGCCACCTTAAGTGGACCACAACATCTTAGCTATGTTGGAATAATCATCAATATTTCTACTTTAAAATTTAACTCTTATCAAAGCATTATAACTCATAGCTGGCCTTGCATAAGCTTAACACTAAGTTCTGAGTGATGTTATTTTTTATGAGTTTAATATTTATACATTATACTTAACATAATTCCAAAAAAATTTCATACTCTCGTATTCCACTTATTTTGACTTAACATAACATGGTCTCAAAGATTCGATTCCTGTAAGTGAAACTTGTTAGGAGGAACAGTTAGACACCTCAAAAGATGTTAGTTCCTTACCCAAAAAGGATGAAAGGATACCCTTGATAATACTAAAAAAAGGTGAAGTAAAAGGAAATGGAAGCTAATGGTTTCATAGCATCAAAGCATGTGGCCTACATTTATTAGAAGTGAACAAGTTTATGCCACGAAGTCTACATACCATAAAGAAGATATTGACATAAAGGAGGGTATTGCAAAAGTAGCTGGGTAATTGTTAAATGCTCCAAGCACCAAGGAGCAAAATTGTACATGCTGTTGCTATCATATAGGGTTAAATTTGAAGTGCAAAAATCAGGTGAAGATGCCTTTGATGTAGATATCATTGCTACAAGTGCATTAACTTCCTTGATTTATGCCTTTGGAAATAGTACACTATAGGTCACCTCAACAATGTCTTCCTCTATGTACTTTTTTTGTGGGGGAACTCTTTAAAGAGGGGGGACAAT
Source organism: Lupinus angustifolius (assembly GCF_001865875.1). Taxonomy (NCBI): domain Eukaryota; kingdom Viridiplantae; phylum Streptophyta; class Magnoliopsida; order Fabales; family Fabaceae; genus Lupinus; species Lupinus angustifolius. Next base: position 23,045,536 of record NC_032011.1, on the reverse strand, counting down.
GAAATGGAAACTGATAAAAGTAGGTTAAAGTAGTTTTCCATTGTTTGAGAGTTGAGTCATTAATGGAATGAAATCGAAATCGAACTCTCCCTTCCAAACTCCCACAATTCTTTCCCCTACAATTTTGGAAGGAGACAATGGAAAGAAAATTGTTCCTTTCCATTCTGTCCTACAAAAATTTCCAATTTCCAAACATACCCTTAAGGTCCATTTGCGAGTCGAGTTTTAGAGGGGAAAGAAGAGAAAAGAAAGGCTGCAAAGTCATCTCATCATCTCACAAATGTATTTTATAGCTCTCAAGCCTTCTCTTCCCTCTCATCCAAAACTTAACTCGCAAACAGACCCTTAGGAACATGGGCCATGCAGAAATTGCACATCCATATCATGGTGTTAACAATTGAACTTTCACAAGCATGGTTCAAATTGAGGATTTAAGAAAATACAAGTCAGGTATAAAATGTAATTGATAACAATCATAAGTCTCATAAGCAAACGCAACTCCTGGCTATGGAACCGAAATTGGAAGCAAGCCTAGTTACAAGAAAAGTTGTTTAAGTAAACACCGAAATAAATCCAATATTTCAGGGATATTAAACACGAGTTCACTTCCGTCTATGAGAATGGCAGAGTGGCCTTGCAGCCAACATAACATCGAGCAGAACAGAATTATAACCTTTCAGATAGGTATTTCGCCAAAGAACCAACTTGCTTAGTTGAATCAAACTTTGCAGGTCCCTGATGCCTTATCTTTGTGCAAGCAAGGTAATCAACTGCAATCCAAGGAAAGCTCAGCATTACTGTATTTCCCAGACTATCGGGCTCTAGATCATCCTCCGAGGATTTAAATCGCAGATCAAGGGACTTTTTCACCCATTTAGGATGATATGTCACCTGATACCAAGCTGAAGCTTTCTTCTCATACAACAAATTTCTTTCTTCATCGTTTAATTCTCCTACGTCTGAATTCAGTTTCTCAAAAATTTGCCTAAATTCTTTTTTCATGGCACTATATGAGTGCTTGAGCCTTTCCTTAAGTTCCCCTTGCTTCCTACTGTTGTATTTCGGCATAGACCATATCTGTCCAGTGACAACTTCTTCTTCTCTTTTCACTTTGTATTGACCTAGCAGTCCACTCAACTGGCCATCATAAGTGCACTTTTGTTCCCATGCATCAGCAATAAAATCATCAGATCCGGGAACCTCCAGATCTATATCATAGGGTATATCACCTGTCCCATAGTTCGAATCAGCAGCATCAATGTCTTCATCATAAGCATCTTTGATACGCCGGTAAAGTCTACCCAGGATTTTCTTGGACTTGTAAGACCGGTGTGGCTCTTTCCCCATGAAATCAGGGTATAGTTTTGGTTTCAGGTTAGAAGGCATAGCAACAAGCTTCCCTGTCTTTGGAAAATCAACAGCAGTGGCTGCTAACTTCGCCAGGGTTAGGCAATTCTCATCCAAGGCTCCATAGTCACTGCAATCAGCATGTACCACATGTGCATTGCATATTGCACCTAAATGCTCATTTACCATGTTTTTAGCAAAAAATTCTGTGATGTCCTGCAGTGTATAACACAAAAACAACTTTGAATTGCTGACTCATTTTTGTAAGACAAATAGTCAACAAGAAAAATCAAACGAAGTATTTGGTAGATAAAGATAAGTTAAAGGATAACATGCAGGATATTTGCAAGAAAACACACATGCAAAATATAACTTGTGTGTAGAAATGCTTCCGAACATATTCAGATTTTGCTATAGGTAAGAGGAAATATCTAGCCAATATGAAATTCTATTACTTCTGGCAAGTTGTTGTGTGCAATTAAGTCTTGAACTTCTGTGAAGCTGTGAATGATTTGAAGGGAAACTAATCTTACTTTAATATGGAACTTCATAGATAACCAAAAAATAAGTACCCGAATCATGACTTTCCGTGTCTTAATACTGCTTTCTTGTGCAGTATAATCCATGGGTATCCAGCTCCTCTTACTGGGTGGAATAAGATTTCCATCCCATGTAACAAAATATAGATCTCCATCAAGGTCACTTCCAGAAGCTTCATTTGTATGGGGTCTATCACCCTTTTGAGGGAAGACAAGACAATCATGTAAGTGGTGTAAACCAGGAGCATCAACTGCCTCCAAAACTCTTACATCTCCCGGGTGAAGACAAGGGTTCTTAGCTATAACCACAAGACCTTCAACAACTTCCATGTTCTTAGTCTCTGAAAATCTTGAACCATGCTTTGAAAAACAATTTTCAATTGAAGGAGTAGATACTTGAATAAAGCACTGCCCTTGTTCAAGCACACCTGACTCATCTAAGACACCCATTAACCATCGCCCAGATAGTACAAAAATCCTGGACTTTTCTCTAAGGCCCCAAAGTTGTGCAGCACGTACAGAAGTTAACATGCCTCTAAGATGAGGTTCTGTTTGGGGACTGAAGCCACAACTTAACATTATTGCTGCAGCGTTTCCATGCTCAGCGCATGATTTAGTCAGAACATCAAAGGCGGCATCTGCATTCACAAGCATTTGATTTAATCTTGAAATCATTGCCTCCTGCATATTCCAAAATATGTCATCAGAAACATCCAATGCTGAAAGCAATGTTATAATCTGCCTATTGAGAAAACCGGGCTGAAATCTGGTCCAAGCACAAATCTCCAAGTTAGTATGAGAAGATATAAATTTGTCCATACTAGGCCTTAAAGCAAGTCGGAACTTTTCCCCTGTGATAGGCCAAGAAGCTACAACTCCTTTAAAACCAGCATATCTGATCTGATAAGCAGAGGGTATGTTATCCAATTTCAATTTTTCTGCAACTTCACTTGCAAGATCGGGAGAGATAATGCCAATGCCATCAGAGAAAACATAATTATTCCTCTTAATATCAGGCAACATGGTGTTGACTTCATTTGCTGTAACTTCTACTGTTGCATATGTAGACGAGAAGCATTGTCCCATCCTAGCAGCACACCTAGCTACATTCGTTTGATTAAACCTACCCATCCAACTTCTAATATTATCACAAGATAGGTTGTTGTCTTCAGCAAAAAACCATGCAGAACGATCCCTCAGCTGATTGGATGAAAAGGCCAAAAATGAATATTTTCGGCCGCACAAGTAAAATCCGTCCTCCAAGATGGTTTTCACCCTTTTATATATCCTAGTTTTCTGTGGAAAGGAGTTGGACGTGATTTGCTTTACTATTGGAGCAACATAGTAGTTAAGAGCATTCACATTCATTGTTTGCATACCTTCATCCATAAAGGTGACTCTCAAGAAACGATCTGAAACTTCCTTGAATTTTCTGAGAACCCTGTTGGACACTTCAACATTTGGTGGTAAACAATAACCTTTTGATGGAGTAATTGCCAGTCTTCTAACCTCAACAATGTGATCTAACAGGTTAGAGCTCTGATAAAGTTTCGGATTTCTAAGCAGCCATTCTTGGACTGCTTTAAGCCTCTTAACTGCATCAAACACTGGGCGCTTGTAAGACCATAAGTGCTTCAGGGCAGCCACATTGACATCCTTCGGTTGATTTCTCAGTAATTCAAAAAAACTATCTGATAATCTGTGCTGGTTTAATATACCTTTGTGTATGACTGCATTGACCAAGAACATTATGTCAAAAGTAATGCCCTCCTGAGAGTGAATACAGAAGAAGGGATCTGACATAAGCACCCCAAAACCAGGTTCGTCCCGTAACCTAAGTGGCCTTCGAAGTTGAATCTGTTGCACTCTTCGACCTGTCAGGTATTTCATGGCCTTCTCCAGTTTTGCACCATGGCGAGGTGGGATTGAAATTTTATAAAAATTGCACCGCCCGATGGCCCCACTAAGTGTAAAATCAGTAGTCCTAATCCAAGGATCATCGTCATCCAGCAAATCAAATGGAACTGAATCTATTATATCATCATCAGCGGTCCGGTACCAAACCATAGGTGGTGAAGCCAGTTGTAATATAACAACATGATGAGATGTATCCTTATATCGCCTGATTTCATTTATGTCTCTAATTAAGAATCCCACCTGAAAATCACACTTTATCACTGCCTTTCTGACATCTCCTTTGAATGAAAATGCAGTATCTCTGTTGAAACAAATTCTGCACATATCATCAAAAGGATCCACTAGAAAGTTTACCCCTCTATCATTTCCTCTCCAAGCAACAAAATATTCCTCCGGGCTTATTAAGGTCCCAATTTCAACAATTACATCAGACAGCTTAAAAGGAGTTGTAGTACTCCTCCTTTGGTTCAAGAAGTACGGATTTTCCGGGCCACAGCTGACCATTAATTGTTGATTCTTCCAAGATAGATCACAACGACCTGCAGCATCATAGGCTGCCTTTGCAGATCCCGGCAATACAAAATGCACAAAGGCATGGGGCTCCACCTTCTGATAGTCATCTGTTATTGTAATAGGTGCAGCATTAATGATATTAAATTCTGGATAAGACTCGGGAGGTGTCCAAGAAGTTTTCAACCGACACCTGTATACAAGTCCAATTTTATCTTCCAAGTATGTCACAAGATCCTTTGCTTTGTCCTCACTGCCAAATCCACCAATGCTAATTTGGGTAATCACGGGATCTTTTTCACTTTGTTTCAAGTCCATTTTCTCAATAGCCTGAAAAATTACACAACTTTGTGGATTAGATTAACCTTTGGAATTGCCACCACAACTCAATACCTAGGATTGAAAAGAGGTGTGGGAAACCTAAATCTTCTATATTATCTTTAGATGCGAGAATACATGTAAAGAATAACCAAACAGATCAGCCATCATACATAGCACAGATATTGAAAGAGACAGATACGGAGACAATGCGAGAAATGGATTTAAATTTAAACACGGTTTTGTTTATTCAATTAAAATTAAAATATGAGAACATTCTGAAAACTAACATTCTTTCTTCATGAAAATATTTTCTTCCAAGGCAATCACCTCGTACTCTACCCTACTCCCTCTCCATTCTTTTCCCACTCCATAATAAATGAACTAAGAAAAGTAAACATAAAAGGTTGTCCAGTGCACGGGGCTCCCACCTAGTGATATCTGTGTAGGGTAGATGTGTATAGTCTTACTCTCGCAAGCGAAGAGATTGTTTCCAAGATTTTAACAAGGCAAACAACTTTGCCATTGCGCACAGGCTCACCCTCTAACTAAGAAAAGTAAACATAAAGAAACAAATTGATACCATGAAAAAGATCACAAAAAAAGATGACTAAATACGAGAACAAATTTTCCACATTTCAAAAGCAGCAATTAATTTCTTTAGAAATGGAAACAATATTATACCCATCAAGGCCAGGGTGCTATGTAGAGAAAGGATCTGGAAAACACACCAAAACCTGGAAGCAAGTTTACTAGACATGATCATCGGTGATAAAAAATACAGAACAACTTACAGAATCGATAAAAAATAGTTCGGTGCTAAGATCAACGTGATCTCGCTTAAAAGTATTTCACGTTTTCATCGCTTAAAAGTATTTCACGTTTTCAATGCTTAAAAGTATTCCACTTTTTCTTGGCAATCAAACTGACTCTGACATCTGATCCTGCTTCTATCGTTGAAAACAACCAAAGTAAATATCCCATCAATTCAAGATACACACTATTCAAAACACAATCAAGTACTCAATTTGGCAAAAGAAACCCCACCTAACCACAAAAAATCCGATGATTAAGAACAAATTTTTTTGTTAATATAAATAACGCAACCGATTACGAAAAATGAATTCAAAATGCTTACCCACAGACCGAACTGAAGTCTAGAAACGATATTTCTTTGATGTGAGTGAGAATGGGAAGGAGTGAAGAAATAGTGATAGTGCTGTGAAAGATGAATAAATTAGGTTTTAGGGAGGAGGGGTCACTTTAAGTGTATAGTGTATACTATGAATTTAGACTCTAGCTTCTAAAGGAAGTTTGAAACAAACTACAAAGGAAAAAAATTGTGCATTAGTGTTTTTTTTGTGTGGAACAGCCTCTAGAATAATTTTGCTGTTTTGTTTTCAAAGCAAATACTAAACTTTATTAATGTTCAAGCATTAGAAATAACATCAGACAAAAAGGGTAGGGGTTATCAAATTAGATTTACTCTATAAAAGCATGCACAACTTATCTGGTAAATTCGACCAAATTGTCTATACAACACAATAAAAAGAAGCTAAACTCATAAATTGTTTAAACTTTCTAAATCAAAAGAATCTACCTTATTAGCCTTTAAATCATCAACTAGTACCTTACAATCATTCTCCACAAAAAACCCATATCATCCTTTAACGGCAGCTAGCATGAGATCATCCAAGAGGGCAAGGCTTCATTCAATATACGGGAATTGTAGAAAGTGATTTAGAAGAAGCACACATCAAAACCTGCCTATTGTAGTTTCTAGCTATAAAATCAATACCAACAGTTCATTCCTTTTCAATGAGTGTGCAATGTCGGTATTAAACCTTGACACAACTAGCAGCACGAGGCGTTCAACCGTATCAAAACTGTGTTTGGTAGAATTGGATTTGTTGTGGTCACTTTGTGACTGAAGGCAATTAATTTCCTTGGTAATACAAGCAATATTATATTCATTAAGGTCATGGTGCCATACTGCCATGTAAATAATGGACATAAGAAACACACCAAAACATGGAAGCAAAATTTAATAGACATGATCACAGATTCACAGGTGATAGATAACAGAACAAGTTACGGAACAATACAAATAACCAACAAGGCGTTGGTCTAGTAGTGTAAGGCCCGACTAAATTCCAGATAGATCAAAAGGTGAAGAGTTCAATTACTGGGTGCGACACTTGTTGGAAGGAGTGCACCCCCAAAAGGATTAGTTCAGTGCTCTGATCAACTTGATCTCATTTAAAAGTATTTCACTTTTCTTGGCAACAAAGCTAACTCTGAAGTCTGAACATGCATACATTGATGAGAATAACACAAATAAATATCCAAGCATTTCAAGATACACACTATTCAAAACATAAACAAACAAGTACTGAATTTACCAAAGAAACCCCACCTCATAAAAAAAGAACTATAAAACAGATTTTTTTTATTTAAATAATAAGCAACCCATTACAAAAAATGAAATAAAAATGCTTACCCATCAACCGAACTAAACTCAAGAAACGATTTTTCGTTGATGTGAGTGAGAATGGGGTGGTGCTGTGGAAGATGAAGAAAATGAAGGGGAAAAACTAAGTGGATACAATTTCAGAGTCTATAGGATGTGTGAAACAAACTACAAAGTACAAAGGAAAAAGATGTATGCTTTAACTTTTCTACTCGGTAATCATCATCACTTATTTGTGTGTCTAGTACTTTCTTTTCTTGTTTCAATTTGTTTTTAGATGAAAGTATTTTTCGAACAAGTATCACTCATCGGAATTGAATTTACGACTCATCGGAATTGAATTTACGACTTAGAGCAGTACATACCAACACCTAGTTGATGAACGATTTTTTGTTTTGGTTTGAAAGGCAAAGAGTAATTTTTTGGTACAACACAAACTAATATTTATTGCAGAACTATCAATTCAGGAAATTAAGTTAATATATCCTCCGATAAGAGATTAATCTGTTTACGTGATATTAAATTAGATTAATTCTATAAAAGAATGTGTTAAAATAATAGTAGGCATGGATAAGAGAGATTCTTGATAACAAGAAAGAATGTGAAAATGTTATTGAATTGAATTCCAAAGTTACATTGAATCATCTATATAAAGGAAGAAAACACTAACTACCATAACTAAATTAACTAATCAACTAACAAAAACTCAACTATTTTAACATTCCCCCGCAAGCTGGAATGTATCAAACATTCTAAGCTTGAAATAATTGTGTTGAATACGATGATATACTCTAATACCTCCTGTTGTTGGTGAACGAATCTTCGTCTCCCAATCTTGAAATCTGAACGTGAAGCAATACTGACGCTTAACCACCATTTGGCACAAGCAATTTCATCCGATGTTTAACCATCTATTTGACAGAAGCAAACCAATCATAACATATGAAAGAGAGAAATGAGATGGACATTAATCTTATCCTTATATGTTGCTTCAATGAGGAAAAAATTACACACTATAATATTGTGTGTTTAATGAGAGGTAAAGAAACTAGAGTAATAAAGAAATGAGAAATAATTGGGGGTAATAGATGAAAGAATGTGTAGATTCTTGTTGTCATTGATAAAAGATGAAAGAAGGTAGTTGAAAGAAACAAATATTGTTGTGAACATGTAATTGAAAATGCTCTCATCCAAACCTGAAAATGCTGCCTCAATTCCTTTTTTTTCTTTAATAAGGAGACAATGAACTTGAGACTAAGTTGTACGTTCTGGAAGTTATGTTTCTCATGCATTGTACAACTTGTTTAAACCGAAGTCGAGAAGACGATAAATTTGCTTGATGATAGCTTCAGATGCAAGAAAGACATGGTACTTCTTGGCTAGATTCTTGATGATTCTTTGTTGAACTTTTGATGAATCTTGGAAAGGAAATATGATAAGTGGAAGCAATCAATCAAAGAGAAATAATTAGCTCTGATACCATGTTAAAATGGTAGTAGGCATGGATGAGATAGATTCTTGATGAACAAGAAAGAATGTGAAAATGTTATTGAATTGAATTCCAAAGTTACATTGAATCATCCATATAAAGGGAAGAAAACACTAACTACTTTAACCAAACTAACTAATCAACTAACAAAAACTCAACTATTTTAATCAAATGCAGTATTTATCTAGTAAAGTAGTAGGACCAATTTTCTTACCATGAAAGTTGGGAAACAAAAAATGAAAGGGCTATAATAATAATAATTAAAAGCTTTCTAAGATGGACAAATCTACCTATTTTGTTTTCAAATTATCATTTACTAATAAGGCCTTAATCTAGTGATGTAAGATCATATTGGATCGTCAAGGTCGAATATTCGATTTATATGAGCTATACTTGTTGGGAGTGACAACTATGAACCTCGAAAGAGATTCTTTACAAGAAGATAATCTTAGTAGTACCCAACAAATTATCACTTATTTTTCTACTATTGCTTTTCACGATATCATGTGGTGATTTTCAGACAAGGTCTATTTGGATAATTGGAGAGAAAAGAAAAAGAATACATATTTTTAAATTAAAAATTTATACTTTTTTTATAAACAAAGGATAATAAAATAGATTTCTGGATAACTTATCACTCTATTCCTTCTTTATATATACAAATACTATATAATTATCGTAATTTAAAATTAAAAAACACGCCTCTATGTTTATTTCCCTTTATTAAAATCCTAAAAAAAATCCAAAGAGAATGCAACGTGCGATTATAATTTACAGGAATTGTAAAAATAAATTTTATAAGAGCCACGTGTTAACACATGCGTGTTGTGATTTATAGCTATAAGTGTTAAGTGTAATGTTTAATATTTATATATGTAAAGTATAACATTTTTAGACACATCCATCATTTATGTATATCACTCAATAATAAATAACATAACAATGCATATATATGATGATAGAATAAAAACTAAATGTTAAAAGTATACACCAAATTATTCATATTCAAAGATGGTGCAAACTGCAAAGTTGGTATTAATCTTCACAGCAACGAGAGGCTTTGTAACTATATGTTATCACGACATATTTTTTCTAAAGCATATTAAATAGTCAAGTATATTCTCGCACAAATTGGGATCAACCTAAGACTTTCATTTAGTTAGTTTAATTTTCTCAAAGAGATTGTTTTTTAATTATTTGAAGAGTAAATATTCATTTCAGTCTCTCGTGTTTTTCGATCATTTATGTGTTTTTCTATAACCTGTTTTTCCTTGTTAGTATCTATGCTATCAAATGATGAGTTAGTAGAAATTTTGGTTCGAATTCCTTTCCGGTTTGTTCTTCAATGCAAGTGTGTCTCTAAATGCTTCTTGGGTTTGATCTCAAGTCATTCTTTCCTTGACTTCTTCCTCTTTCACCAACATTTCTTCTTCAAGGCCTTGTTTCATTTCCTTGCACATTATCATATCATGCTCTCTTTCCACCATGGAACATGTCCTCCTTTGTTTCTTCCCTCTCTAGAGAAGATGCTTATAAGACCTGAAAATTTATGTCGCGATTACTACATTTATAATCCTATCAACAAGAAACACATTAACATTCCTCTTTTGCCTTATATGTGCGGAATAATTATTTATATGTTGTAGGCTTTGTTCACAATCCTGATGCCAAGACAAGAGTTTGAAGTGCAGTGTTTAATTTTTGAGGAATGGAAAGAAAGACTTATACCCCTCATAATGTTTGAGTTTCATCCACAATACTCGAACCTGATACCTTTACTTACGAAGAATCAAACATGTATTATTTGAACCAACAATCATTGGTAAAGAAAATTTGGTTTGATGAAGGAATATTTCCTTGATTACATCCAAATTATTAAATAAGAAGATTTGTTTTTCTTGAAAAACATGTGTCTAATTCTCTACTACAAATATTAGTATAGACTGGTGGAGAAAAAAGTAACCTAAAAAATAGCAAAAAATACTTTGGTAGCTAGTAATACTCTCTCAATCCAAAAAATAGCAAGGAGAGAGACACCTAGAAATAGTAAAAATACTTTGAAAGTTTTATTATCTAAACAAAACAAAAAAGAAACTAGAAAAATTCAAAACTCCCAACAAATTCCAATCATATGCAAAGATATCATAAAGCAATTTCCAACATAATTTCTGATACTAAAAATTCCTAACACAAAACAAGCTAGAAAAATACATAACTAGAGAAAAATACATAACACCTAATATAAGAATTATTTCAAAATTTCTACCACTCTGGAAGTCATGACATTGAGTATCTCTCCTCTCCTCTAGTATGTTAATAGATTAGAAGTATAGTAAATAATAAAGTTGAACAAACCTTTAAAGTTTTAAAAAATATAGTAATAAATGAACAAACCTTTTTTATTGAATAATTTTTTTTATATAAAATCCAGGATCACATTAATAAAGTTGTAAATAATAAAAAATTAGGAAAGGAAACATTTCTTTTTATTAAGTGAAAAGTATAAATTACAATTAAACTTATAATTATCTTAATTTTTAAGATATGTTGCTTTGACGAACATTTGAGTTGCACTTCACTTTTTTTAAAATTCAGGAATGATTGTAACTTTTTTAATAAATCTAAAATCCTTTAAATAATACTAATTTTAAGGTATGATATTGCAATGGACATTTGGGCTACACTCCAGTCTCTTGAAACTTAGAATAATTGCTACAATGTTTTTAATACATCTAAAATCTTTTAAATAAAGGTGATAAGATTCTAGCTAATCCCCTATTAAGTAGGGGTGTTCAAATTCAGACCGGTCCAAAAATAAAACCAAAAACCGATCCAAAATAGACCAAAATCGCAAAAGCCGAATGCATTTGGATCATGTTGGACTTATTTTTTAAAGACGGATTGGTCCGGTCTGGATTTTGGTTTCACTTCTTGGATCCAGACCGAAAGAACATATAAAGTTTAAGTGTGTAATACTTTTAAGTGTCTTCCAAACTTATTCTTAAGTCCCAACTCCAAAATATTATATATATTTTATTTGTTATATTCTGTAACACATACTTATATATATGTTGTTATGTTTTTTGATACACTTTTTCTAGAACTTAATCAATCCCACAACCAAATAAAGAAGATCCAAGTGTTATTCTGATTAGGTGTTTTATTATCAATTTCATTGTTGTGAAAGTGTTATTGTTATTAATCATCGGTGAAACACTGTAACAGTTAAAATTACGTTGCAAGTACTCATATTATTGTTACTAATATCTTGTTTTGTTGTCTTGTTATTATTGATATCTTGTTGTTATTATTTTTTACTTTTATTATTATTATCTTACTATTTATTACTATTTTAGGATGTTGTTTACTTATACTATAATCGCACGTATTTTAATGTTGTTGAACACTATTTTTATTGTTGTTTTATGTTTAATATTTAGTCATTTTTATAAGTTTTGAATGTAAATGCAATTTCAATATTTTATAAAATAAAAATTAATTCAAACCAAACCGAAACCACATATTATATTTGGATTGGATCAGACATCTTAATATAAACAGACCATACCGATCGAGACCACATGTTAATTACATGTTTAGATCAGATAATTTCTTGCCTAAAAACTGATCCAAATGGACCGCGAACACTCCTACTAGTAAGATCCTAAAATCTAAAATCTTTTAACACCACAATTTTTCTAAAAAATAATAATTAATTCAACCAGTAAACTTTTTTCTCTCCAAAAAACTATGTAGCATTGATTATGTATTTGAGGATGTGTAGGAGCAAAGTCTCACATTGTGAAGCATAACAAAAAAAATACAAATTTTGTCCTTTTAATAACCATATAACTATAAAGTATAATATAAACATGTAATTTAGTGAGGGGTGTCGTTTAAAACAAAAGGATAGCATCTTAATACATTCTCTATACTGTAATCGATTTCTGAACCTGAATATCAAAAATTTAAAGTCCAATGTTATTGAACTAAATAATTTTCTACATTTTTTATAATAAAATGTAGTGACAACTCTAACAAATGATGGAGCCAAAAATCGGAGCATAAGTCTACCGTGTTGGCCTATCATATAACATTCTACTAGTCTATTTTTCTATACCATGAGGAGCAAAATTAGAAATGAGCAAGGTAGGATAATATAATTTTTTCACTTATATTTTGACACATGAATATCATTCACAATATTAACATCGTTGTTATCTTGTGGGCACCAAATACAAAATAAAATAAGAGTTTATCATGAATATATTGTATTATGTTCTTTTGTCCTTATCCTATTCACCAAATCAACATAACAGTTTAGAAAGCAACTAAAATAAAATACTATAAAACATGATGGCTTGTTTTGGTACCTTAGCCAACATGAGTCACCAGCTTTAAAATGTCCATTGAAAAGATAAGAGTTCACCCAGCTACCTTTGCATTGAGAGCATATAACCGTCTCTATGTCCTCATCTAATAGAATAATAACAAGAGAATAAAATATCTCATTATAATAAAAAATAATTTATCTATTTAAATTTATTGATTATTTAACAAATGTCTTATTTTTTATTTTATAATATATTTTAAAATGAAAACCTATGAAGCACGGATTCGCCAAATACCCTCGTGTGTCGGTGTCCGACACGTATCCGACACGGATATGCTCAGATTCGCGAAGGATACGTGTCCATAGAGTATCCAAAAATAAAAAAATTAAAATTAATATCAAGACACGTATCGGATTCGTTTTCAATAAAATATAGGATATATAGATTCGTTTTAATGATAAGATAGATTTGTTTTCAATAAACACTCAATTATTTAAAGGTCACATCATACCAACTTACCATCACACCACATTGACTCTCAAATAGCTGGTACTTTCCGATCCATAACGACCGCCGACCGGTGCTTAGTGTTACTGCCTCTACCGCCATAGGTATGTTGTGAAGAGCAAAGAGAAAAAGGTTTACCTTAGTTTCTTTTCACTTAATATGTTTATAAAGAGAAGAGGATGTGTAAGTATTAATAGGGAAGATAAATAAAGGGCTTACCTTTATTTCTTAATAGGGAAGATAAATAAAGGGCTTACCTTTATTTCTTAATAGAGAAGAGAAGAAAGAGGGTAGGAGAGAAGAAAGAGGGTAGGAGAGAAGAAGATGATTTACATTTATAATTTTATCATATTTTATGTATTTTTTATTAATTTATACACATATCCATGAACGTATCGTATCCTACATTTTAGAAAAAATGTGTGTCGACGTATCGTATCCGATACACGTATCCGTATCTGTGCTTTATAGATGAAAACTTCTAGAGAAAAGTGAAATAAGACGTGTCAAACAATCAATGGATTCAAGAAGATAAGTTATATACTGAGATGATAAGATACTTTATTTAATATAAAATATTACTTTGCATTTATATATTTTTTCTCTTAATAAAATAATATATTTTGATTAATTCGGTACAAGGGATAAGAAAGGAGCATTCTCTCTAAATTGCACAACCACATGTTCAAATTGTAGATATTTTCTCTTCCTTTTCTCTTCTTAACCAAATCTTCACTAGCTTTAACATTTCAATATATCATTTGTATTTTTCTATCCATTGAGAGTATATATGTTGTCCCATAGTTTATGTGAGTTTTTTATTGATAAAAAGTATTTAATAATTAAATTTTAACTTAAATATGTTTTTTCTGACTAATCACAAACTTATAATACATGAAGTAACACAAATTATAAGAAAATATATGTGTACCCGTTTTATAAGTACACTAGATCATTTATTTTTTTGGGTTGTAAAGTACAACACACTAGAGTATTAACAACATAAAAACTTACCGAGTCTCAAATTCTCAATTAAATGATTCAAATAATAACCAATAATTGGACTAGTGGTAGGATAAAATCAAATATTTTGAAATATTTATTTTTTCTTCACAATAAAATTAAAATGATCACTTTAAAAAAAGGGTAAGATAATTTGGGGTGAAAACTGAAAACATCTTTTTTTTTTAATGTATCACTCTATCTATTATTGATTATGATTAATAAAAAAAATACTTAATTACTAATTTTGTATTTTTTAATTGAATATATTTTTCAAGCGATTACCATAGAATAATTCCGATAATTTGAATCGGTGAATAAAACAAGAAGGCGGTGTCAAGCTCATTTGCAACAACTCTAACCCTAATCCCTTCTTCCCTCACTTTCCAACATTCTTTCAAATTCTTCATCTCGCAGGTATCATCACACTTCTCTGTAAACCCTAGAATACTCAATTCCTTTCTATAGCTTTATTATATATCTATTAGGGTTTAATTGTCTCAGATAATGGGAGAAACAAAGGACGAAGGATATGAGGAGGAGCTTCTCGATTATGAGGAGGAAGAAGACAAAGCTCCCGATTCCGTTGGAACCAAAGTCAACGGTGAAGCTACTAAGAAGTTAGTTCTATTTTTTCTCTTATTTTTATGCTAAGATCGTAGTTTTAAATATTAGTAACTATAGCTATTGCAGGAGGAACATATAGTGCACGATGTGCTGGTTTAATTTATAAACCTATCATGTTTTTTTGAAGTGATTAATTAAGTGTTTTTTTAATGTTTTTAGGGGCTATGTTGGAATTCACAGTTCAGGATTCAGAGATTTTCTTCTAAAGCCAGAGCTTCTTCGTGCTATTGTTGACTCGGGTTTTGAGCACCCTTCTGAAGGCAAATATCTTCATCTTTTTTGTAGTTATTCTTGTTTTGTCTAACATATTTTGAATTATCATTTTAAAATATTGTGACTATTTTTTATCTTAAAAAAATTTATGCATGCATTTCTGGGTTTGTGAGTTTAACTTGAATAGTTGGGTATTGACATTTAATTGTGAGATTGTATTACTTGCATACCTTCTGATTAGAAGATTTTAAATTGTGGCCGCGATTGCAACTTTGTGGTCTTCACCACAACTGTAGACAGTCGACGGCAAATGTGGCCACACAGCTGCTATTGCAGTTGTGATCCAATGCAGATATAATAGAATCACAGCACCGTGGTCTCAATTGTGGTTCTGGACTGCAATGTAAAACCTTGTACCGACCATTATATAGTATGGTGCTTAAGTGATTTATGTTTGATGTTCTTTCTATAGAAATAAAATGTTAACTGAACTTACATCTTTGTTTCTCTTATGTTACAGGTAATACTTTTATCACAATCTTGTAACATAATTTGGTTACCCTATCAAATTGAAAGCATCAGGGAGGTTTATTTTACTTACAACCGGTTGATTCGGCCCTTTTTTATTTGATTCGTCATCAGTGCAACATGAGTGCATACCTCAAGCAATTCTTGGAATGGATGTTCTTTGTCAAGCTAAATCTGGAATGGGAAAAACTGCTGTCTTCGTTCTCTCATCTTTGCAGCAGATTGATCCTGTTCCAGGTCAAGTTTCTGCGCTTGTTCTGTGTCACACAAGAGAGTTAGCATACCAGGTAATTTATTATGGCTTAATACATGAAAGCTTATGGGACATTAGGATGTTAGTTGTTTCTGTTTTAATAAATGCTATGTATTCCATACAGATATGCCATGAGTTTGAGAGGTTTAGCACCTACTTGCCTGATCTAAAGGTTGCTGTATTTTATGGTGGAGTCAACATTAAAGTTCACAAGGATCTGTTGAGAAATGAATGCCCTCATATCGTTGTTGGTACCCCTGGAAGAATACTAGCATTGGCTAGGGATAAAGACCTTTCTTTGAAGAATGTTAGGCATTTCATTTTAGATGAATGTGATAAGATGCTAGAATCACTAGGTACGTTTAATTACTGGGTCATTCTTCTGAGTTGAATTTTTACTTTTGGGCTTGCTTTACTGTCAATATGGTTCTTATTGATCCCATTGTGCTTTCTGAAGACATGAGGAAAGATGTGCAAGACATTTTCAAGATGACTCCCCATGATAAGCAAGTTATGATGTTTTCTGCAACACTCAGCAAGGAAATTCGCCCAGTCTGCAAAAAATTTATGCAAGATGTAATGTCTCATGGCCAGTACTACTTGAACTTGAAGTTCCTTTACATATTGTAGATTTTTAGATATTCTAGAATGCTGCGGTTTCGTCAATATTTACTGTGATGGGGGGTTCTATTTGTATTCTTTTTATTCATCGTAATTATTATGGAAATATCCAGCTGATAGGGAGGAGTGTGGTTGACTGTAGCGTAACTTGGGTTATTAGCGTAACTTGGGTTTGTTGCTGCCATTGTTCTTAAGTGTGTGTGTCTGAGTGTCAGTAGCTCTTGCTTGGTGTGAATTAACAATGTTCTGCAAGGTGACAAAACTGATGGCCCAGAACTGCAATTCAAGGAATCTGCATCCATCATTCATTTCGTTATGGATTCCATTAGCTTGAGGAAAGCCCCTAATATGATTTACTATGAAATTTGTTCCTTTCAGCCAATGGAAATTTATGTTGATGACGAGGCCAAGTTGACCCTTCATGGACTTGTGCAGGTATGCCTCTTGCATGTTCAGTTTTTTTAGTTGTTTTCTCCTTTTTAAACAATTTGTGTACTGTACGACTTACATTGATGAGTGACTTTGCAGCACTACATCAAGTTGAAAGAGGAGGAGAAGAACCGGAAGTTGAATGATCTTCTTGATGCCCTAGACTTCAACCAAGTTGTTATCTTTGTAAAAAGTGTCAGTAGAGCAGCTGAGCTGGACAAACTACTAGTGGAGTGCAACTTCCCATCTATATGCATTCACTCTGGAATGTCCCAGGAAGAAAGGTTTGTTTTAGGAGTGGACACTAAATAACTTTGTTTTCATTCCTGGTTAATTGATGATTCTGTCTGTAATTTTGTTTTGTTAATTTATTATTATGTTCATTGTTTGTTTGAACTTTTTATTGTTATTACCTAGAGAAATTATGTGGTTATCATTTGGTGTATGGATATACATATATTTTCTTTCACATGAGAGGGTAATGCAGATGTGCAGTATGTTATTGTATTCTGCTATCGGAAAAGGACATTGTGGTTCATTTTTAGTGAAGGTTTAGATTTAGTTTTGTCAATACATTTATTTTTGCCATTGAGATTAACTATGTTTGATGATACTGTGATAGTATCTAGGATAATGTTTACCATTTGCATAATTTGCTGATAGCAATGTTTCTTTTTTGTTGTTGTGATTGTCATCAATATAGTGATTTGGTTAAAGTTGGTTGATTGAGTTGCTGTCTTTTTTCCACGTCTTTTGATCTCAATCTAACTAAACTCCATTGTGAAGAATTGGGCTGTGAAGTGGCAACATTTATGTATGATCATCGTGTATGTCCTTTATAGGTTGAAGCGTTATAAAGGTTTTAAGGAGGGCCATACAAGGATTCTTGTAGCGACGGATTTGGTTGGTAGGGGAATTGACATTGAGCGTGTCAATATTGTTATAAACTATGACATGCCCGATTCTGCAGACACATATTTGCACCGGGTATGATTGGATACTGTTTCGCACTTCTATCTTCCAGTTTGTTTTTGTCACAAATTCTAGTTTGGGCAAGTATATGATTCCTTTGGAGTGAATTTCTATACAGGTTGGACGAGCTGGAAGATTTGGCACCAAAGGCCTTGCAATTACATTTGTTTCATGTTCTTCTGATGTGGATGTTCTTAACAATGTATGAATCTGCAATTGTTGACATTCTATGATGCCAAGTCCATAATTCTTTGTAATTAAATTCTCTGTCTATTTTCAGGTCCAATCAAGGTTTGAGGTAGATATTAAGCAGCTTCCTGAGCAGATTGATACATCTACCTACAGTATGTCATTTTTCAAGTCATTGATTGTAGTTCATATTATGTTGACATGGCATTTGTTTTATATACATGTGCATGGGAGTTTTGCTTCACTTTGCAATTTGCATACCTGGTTAAGTCAATGACACTATTGTCTTCTGTATTTGATCTGTAGACTGCAGTGTTCGGTGATACAATCATTTTGCAGACTTCTTTCGCTGTCTCTGAAATGTGTTATTGACTTCAAAATAATATTTTTACTCATTAAAATCATCATTATTGTCAAATTTTTATGTGTATTAATATATATTCCTCCTTTTTTAAGCTCTAGTCTTTTTTTATAAATTCATTTTGTGGCACACTTGTGAAGTTTCTGACTCGGTTTCCTTGAAAAAATTGCAGTGCCATCTTAGATGTTATTTATGGGCAATGCTTTAAACTACTTGGATGGATGGTAGAGAGTAGCTCTTGCAGATTTATTGCATCCCTTGGTTAGACCACAGTTTTTGTGAACAATTGCAGCAGATGAATCACATTGCTGATGCAGAGTCCTTCTTTTACAGACTATGAAGACCATTTAACCATTGAAGGGTTTATTGCTGTTTTATATATTTCAGTATGATGCCTAATGGATTTATGGGATTTCATTTACAGTATACGTAATAGTTTGTTTTCATGAGCATCATGTTTGTTAATTTTATTGGGACGTCTTAGGTGGTTTCATTGGGAAGTGTTCGGTCTTTGATTTTGTTATGTAAGGTTTTTAAAAGATTGAAAATGCTGCTAAAATTTGAAGTTCCTCTAAGTGTTAAAAACATTTATAATTGGATATATTGTACTCCAAATTCCATTTCCACACCGTTTACGGGTTTGATGTGGACTGTGATGTTATCTCATTTCATTTCTTCTTGAAATGTGATTTAAGGATTCTCATAATGTATGTTTCGCCAGTGTTGAAGATTATTTCTCACATCCCAGGTGTTCGAATTTATTTTTGGTACTACCGATGTTGCTTTCACCTTTTTGGGTAAGGAACTAATCTCTTTCTGGGTTTGTAGTTCGATCTTCCAATAAGTGTCGCTCCTAGGGATCGAACATTTGACTTTGGAGATACAGTGTAGTTTTATACCACTAAACTAATGTCTTGTTGTCCATGGTTAGAATTTGCAACAAGATATTTGCTACCACAATATTAGAATAAAAAATTACTTGACACAGGATCCACTGAAATAATACATGCCGGATTAGTTAAATTACTTTCCTGAGTTGCAATAACCAAAAAAGAATTCGTTTGCTTATATGAGAAAGCTAGGTAGCTATTAAGGCAAAAGTCGCGAAGTGCATAATGACACACCTTGAATACAACTTCAACAATAAAACTTATTTACTCTTTTCAATATGTTTTTTAAATGCTGTTAATTTTATACCAATAATCAATCGTATATTACACAAGGGATCAATGGAAATAACTCACTTTAAAATTTAAAAAGTTGAACATTTTGTTGGGGATAAATTGGTACGTTACATCATTATTTGACATTTTCGATATTTAACTTTATGATAAAAATATCAGTAATATGTTACATTTGGGCTGATTTTATATCGTGTTTATATAAAATACATTGACAATTTCACTCTGATAATCTTTTTCTCCAAAAGTAATGTGCTTCCTGTTATTGGATAATGAGCATCTTTGGTACATATAAAAAAATGTCAATTTTTTTTAGTAGTAATGTAACAAAAACTACATTCATAGCAAATTATTTCCACAGTATTATGTTTTATGTACAATAAGGTGTATAATTTTAGATTTTAATTGTAGTAAGATAAAAAAATGACAAATGATACAAATCCAATGAATTCAAATAAAAAGCAATAACAATGGCAATTTCATAGCATTGCTATACATCATTTATGTCAAGGAAACCTGATAGGGCCTTAGAACTATGCAGAATTAGTAAGGAAATATTAACAGTAAGAAGATAAAAAATGCAGAAAAGAGATAATAATTAATCATTCATAGCCCCCAGACATCAACAGCCTTAGGTTTTAATACAGAAGCTAGAGAATTTAGGGTTACACTAATGGATCTGGGCTGTTCACACAAGCCCAGTCTGGAATAGAAGACATAATTTTAATTGATAACTAATTTTACTGTTTCATCACAAAGTCTGAGAACCAATTGGGTTTTTGTTTAATTCGTATGGGCCTTTGTAACTTATGTTCAGCCCTTATAGGAACTGGGTTCCTATCATCACTCAGCCCTTGAAGAGACACCTTGTCCTCAAGGTGTGTATAAGGTTCTGTGTAGTGGACTCCACGTGGACTGGGGATGCAACGGTTGGCACTGGCAAGTGGGGGACAACTGGATTTAGTGGACGGTTGGATCATCATTGGCGCCATTTTGGGGGATGGAATGAACCCTCCAGATTGAGCTTGTGGGGAAACGTGTGTTTGACCCTTGGAGACGCGGCAGTGATTAATGCTTTGGCATAATCTGGCAGGTAATCCAAGGGTTGGAGTGGAACTCCCAAATCCAATGGATCTGCATGCACTTGGTGAACTGCCCGAGGAAGCAAGGTGGTACACGGCTTTAATGCCTTATCAATGCACTTTGCAGAAGACAAGACAATATTATTTACTTCCATATTATCACCATCAATTAAATCTTCCACACTATTCTCTCCCCATGCCTTCTCTTCTGCTCCAACACGGTTTGGGTCTCTCCCCTCAACCAAACCGTGATGCCTCTTCCCTTGCTTCTCATTCAGCAATGAACATTTCTTGTGCTCCATATTCGCACTAGACCGTGAAGCAGAAAGCGGTGGTCCATCCATGGCCGACACACCGTTCTGGACATGCTTCCGTCGGGGGCAGGTCAATGGTATGAGCATGTGGGTCACCATGAAAACGGCGGAGCAACGAAACATGAAATACTGGATGAATACGAACCGAAGAAGGGAGGTCGAGGTGATAGGCCACTGAACCGATACGCCGAATCACTTTGAAGGGTCCAAAAAAACAACGGGAAAGCTTATGAGAACGACGGCGAGCCACGGTGTTCTGCCGATACGGTTGGAGCCGAAGGAGGACCCACTCCCCTTCTTCAAAGGTAATGTCTTTTCTTCCTAAATCAGCTTGTGACTTCATGCGTTGTTGAGCATGAAGGAGATTTTTTTTAGAGTGACTAACATTTCTGTTCTGGTTTGTAACATATCTCGGATCTGTGGATTGGTGATGGAACCTGGGAGATAGTCACAAAGAGATGGAGGTGTTCGGCCATATAACGCTTCAAAAGGTGTAAGCCGAAGGGATGAGTGCAGCTTTGTGTTGTGCCAGTATTCCGCAAGAGAAAGATGAGCAAACCAGCGAGTCGGATGTGTTCCGGTGAAACAACGCAGGTAAGTTTGTAGTCCCCTATTTACAACCTCTGTTTGACCATCGGATTGGGGATGGTAGGCTGTGCTGTAGCACAAGGACGTCCCCAAGAGCTTAAAAAGCTCTTTCCAGAACCCACTAAGGAAAATCGGGTCTCTGTCGGAGACGATACTCTTTGGGACACCATGGAGTTTGCATATGTCGTTCAAGAAACGACGTGCCAAAGATTCTGCCGAAAATCGTGTCGGTAAGGCAATAAAGTGGCAGTACTTAGTAAGTCGGTCCACAATAACCCATATAACCGTGTGCCCTTGTGACGGAGGTAGATGGGTTATAAAATCCATAGAAAGATCTTCCCACACCCGTTCTGGTATTTGTAATGGCTGTAATAATCCTTGTGTTTTCTGTGGCAGGGATTTGTTGGATTGGCAGATGGCGCATTCACAGACGAATTTCTTGATGTCCTTGCTAACCCCAGGCCACGAGCATGAAGCTATCAGTCTAGCCAAGGTGGGTCGCCAACCAGAGTGTCCGGCTACTGGGGTTTCATGAAATTCCTTCACCAAAGTCAGTCGGAAGTCTTCAATGGCAAGTATGAACAGTTTCTGTTGGTAAAATAGATGTCCTGTGAAAAATGGAACTGATCGGATATGTTTTGTTGTATAACTGCTTGCCCAGCTGGTGTTTGATAATAAGAATGAAGTCTGTCCAGAAGTTGGGGAGTGACGGAAGTCATGGAGTAGCACTGGCCGGATTCTTCGGAGTGACACCAGGACAATGCATCAGCCACACGATTTGAGGTACCCGGTCTATACTTTATATCAAAAGTGAACCCGATTAATTTTGTAGCCCATTTTTGCTGCTCTAGAGTGTGGAAACCCTGAGTCATCAGGTGTTTGAGACTCTGTTGATCTATGTAGATGGTAAATTTCCTGCCAATAAGATACTGACGCCACTTTTTTTACAGATTCGGCGACGGCGAACATCTCACGTACATATGCTGAAGAATGCTGCATTCTTGGTGTCATCTTCTTGCTGAAGAAGGCCAAAGGGTGACCACCTTGAGACAACACTGCACCGATAGCAACCGCAGAGGCATCAGTTTCCGCATCGAATGTCAAGGAGAAATCAGGAAGATGCAGCACTGGAGTTGTAGACATAGCATTTTTTAAATTTGTAAAGGCACTGTGTGCCTCATTTGGCCATGTAAAGTTTTGTAATCTTAATAGGTCGGTGAGGGGAGCGGTGAGTGCGGCGTAATTCTTTACAAACTTTCTGTAGAAACTGGTGAGGCCCAAGAAACCCTTGAGAGTCGTGTGAGAACGTGGTTGAGGCCATTCCTGCATTGCTTGGATCTTGTCGGGGTCTGGACTTATGGGTCGGACCACCCCGGCTGAAATAATGTGGCCTAAATAACTAACCGTATCAACCCCAAACAAACATTTGGAAAGCTTGGCATAAAACTGGTTAGAAACAAGTAGGTCCAATATGATGC
This sequence comes from Lupinus angustifolius, assembly GCF_001865875.1. Taxonomy (NCBI): domain Eukaryota; kingdom Viridiplantae; phylum Streptophyta; class Magnoliopsida; order Fabales; family Fabaceae; genus Lupinus; species Lupinus angustifolius. The sequence goes on along the minus strand of NC_032011.1, from coordinate 23,022,267 downwards.
TCAGATGCAATAGATGATCAGTTAAACAAGAGCTATAAATAAGGATATCATCAAATAAAACCAGAACAAACCTCCGCAAATGGGCCCTCAAAAGGTCATTCATTGCTGCTTGGAAGGTGGAGGGGGCATTTGTTAGCCCAAACGGCATAACTAAAAACTCATAGTGACCATCGAACGTCCGAAATGCTGTCTTGGCAGTGTCATTGGCATTCACTCGTATTTGGTGATAACCGAATCTTAAATCGATCTTGGAAAAAATGGTGGCTGCACCGAGCTCATCCAACAATTCATCGATAGTGGGGATCGGGAAGCGATCACGAATGGTGATTGCATTGAGAGCCCGATAATCTACACAAAATCTCCATGTGCCATCCTTTTTTTTACGAGCAAAACTGGGGAAGAAAATGGGCTAGTGCTGGGTGTTATAATTCCTTTTGTTAACATGTCCTGGATCATTTTGGCCATGATGTATTTTTGTGAATGAGGGTATCGATAAGGTCGAACCGAGACTGGAGCATTATTTGGGAGTAGGGGAATAGAGTGGTCATGGGGTCTTGAAGGGGGTAGGCCATGGGGGTTGTGAAAATTTTTGTCAAATCTCGTGAGGAGAGTTTGAATTTGGGAATTGAGTGGTGGGGCAATAGTGGTGTTATTAGTAGTACCATTGAGTAAGGGTAAGAAGGTGATTGTATGGAATGAGGCTATAGAATCAGTGTAGAGGAGGCGAGACAATTGATGAAATGTTGAAGGGGAAATGGAAGTAATGGTCTCACCCTGGAGGGTGATGGTGTTTTCCCCCATCTTGAAAGACATGGATGGAACCGCGAAATCAGAGGTGACTGGACCCAGTGTTCGCAGCCACTCAATACCTAACACCACATCGGCCCCTTTGATGGGTAGTAAGTAGAAGGGAATGTAGAATAATTGGTTTTTGAGTTGTAAAGGGGTGTTGGGACACAAACCTGTACAATAAATATAGGCACCATTGCCTACCATGACCGGAAAATTTGGAGTGGGATCGACGTCCAACTGTAGGTAGTGTGCTAGGCGAGGCTGAAGCACATTATGTGAGCTTCCGGTATCTACCAAAACCGTAACAGAATGACCTGCGATGGAACCTTGAAATCGCAGTGTCTTGGGTGATGGTTGGCCTTCGAGAGCTTGTTCAGATAGCTGAAAATGAATAAGCTCGTCAGGAGAAGGTTGAATGTCTTCTTCTACTGTTTCCATTGAAGACAAGAGTTGTTCCTCGGTGGAGTCTAAGTCATTTACTAGCATCAGCATAAACTGTTTTGGTTGGCATTTGTGACCTGAGTGATATTTTTCATCACAGTTGTAACATAGACCTTGGGCGCGTCGCTCTTGCATCTGTGCAATCGTGAGACGACGGATTGGTAAGGCGGTTTGGTTAGGAGGATTTGTGGATGTGGTGGCTGGTTGGTATGTAGTACGTGGATGCGGATGTGGTGGTTGGTTGGAGTGAGGTGGGAAGGGCGGAAATCTACTAGTTCTTGGAAAGGTGGGTTTGGAGTCTTTAATTTTAGATTCCACCAGTTTTGCTAGACCCAAGGCATCTGCAATGTGTGTTGGGCGTAACACAGCCAACTCGCGCCTTATCTCAGGAATAAGGCCCGATAAGAAACAGTTCAAGATGATTTCGGGGGATAGTCCCCAAATACGATTGCAGAGTTTTTCAAATTGGCGTTGGTATTCGGCCACTGAGCCTGTTTGTCGAAGCTTAAACAATTCCGCTTGGTGATTTTCATAGCATGAGGGACCGAATCTAGACTCCAAACAGCGGGTAAAATTGTCCCAATCCAGAAAAGTGGCATTGTGAAAAGCCCACTTGAACCAACTTAGGGCTTCTCCTTTCATATAGAATGAAATGATGTGAAGACGTTGATCTGGTGGAACTTGGTAGAGTTGAAAAAACTGTTCAGCTTGGAACAACCAGTCCAATGGTTCAGATCCGTCAAATGGGTTTAGCTGTAGTTTGGGGGGTCTAGGTTGTGAGGGTGCGGGGGGCATTTGGGGAAATTGTGGTCGGAGGTATGGATGAGTTGGGGTAAAAAAAGGTGAAACAGGGGAATGTGCATAGTTTGGGAGGTTGTTGGGGGACTGTAGTTGTGGTGGTGGGTTGGAAATGGTAGGATTTGGGATAGGTAGGTTGGGGGGGGATATTTTTGGGTAATGGAACGTTGGGGTTAGGGTTGGAGACATGTGAGGATCCAGGTTGAGTGAGGGACAAGTGGGGTGGTTCAGGGGGTTGTGGTGGAATAGTATTCATACCTGCTAATTTTTCTGTAATACAACGTAGAGCTTCAGCAATTGATTCATGCCTGGAGTCTTGCTGCTCTTGTTGCTCCTTGAGTTTGTCCGTCAAGATCTGAACCAGAGTGTCATCAGCATCTTTGTTTGTGGTTTTAGGAGGCATGGTATCAAGAATGAAAGCACCAAATTGATAGGGCCTTAGAACTATGCAGAATTAGTAAGGAAATATTAACAGTAAGAAGATAAAAAATGCAGAAAAGAGATAATAATTAATCATTCATAGCCCCCAGACATCAACAGCCTTAGGTTTTAATACAGAAGCTAGAGAATTTAGGGTTACACTAATGGATCTGGGCTGTTCACACAAGCCCAGTCTGGAATAGAAGACATAATTTTAATTGATAACTAATTTTACTGTTTCATCACAAAGTCTGAGAACCAATTGGGTTTTTGTTTAATTCATATGGGCCTTTGTAACTCATGTTCAGCCCTTATAGGAACTGGGTTCCTATCAAAACCGTAATTTAATAAAAATATATTTTATTAGTTATTAAATAATAACGATAGCAAGTTGATAGCATTACTATGTTATGATTACAATTATCTATAAATCTATAATCACTGTTTTTAGTATTATTTGGCATTTATTATTATTTTTTATTTTTGTTAATCATTTTAATTTTTTTGAATTTAGCATTAAAATATGAATCATTTATTTAAACATATATTAACCATTTTCAACAATTAAATAGCCTTTACTACCAATCAACAATTTCTACTGAATATAAAATATTAAATCAAAGAAAATTTATGAATATGTGTCTTAGCACTCTCATGTAAGAATGTTAATTTTGTATCTATAATCAAATTAATCAATATATCAGTATGGTGATATAATGTTCTATAAGTATCTATTAATTAGATGGAATATCGAAGAAGTTAATATATATATATATATATATATATTTTTATTTAAATAATTTGTTAAAATAAAATATGTGACTTAAGGACATTCTATGTTTTAGAAGTATAAATGAATATAACATTTGTATGTTTGATCCTCTAGAATAAAATTTTGGTAAAGAAATAAGTAATTTTCATTTTAAATGAAAAATGAATAATATAATTAGTACGATTAAATAAAAATTGATTAAATTGACCCATTTTAACTAATATGATTGTATTACTGATATAATTATTATATCTTACTGCATAGAAATTGGTTCACCAAATTATCGTTGAATCAACTGATATAGTACAATTTTCATAACTATGCAAGATTGATTTTGTCATGATAAAATATTTTAAAAGATGTTATTAAAAATGCTAATATATTGTTATAATTGTAGAATTTCTTGATCATTTTGCAGATTAAAAATTATTGGTAATTTAATAATTTCATTTATTTTCTTTCCTTTTAATGAAATTTTTTTATTGTAAAAATGTTTAGGAAATTCCTTATAATTATTTTCCAAACTAAGATTTGTATTTAAAAATAATTTAACAAAAAAAACATTTTAATTTTAACAAAAATAATTATTATTAGGTGAAGTTGATTACATAAACCAAATAATATCGTAGTACCATATCATAAATCACATTTATAGATTTCTAAATTTCTTAATCATTTCATCTAACATGTCTAAACCATATAAATAAGCTGTTATTCCATCTTCTTTTTTATAATAAGAGCTATCCTCACTTTCTCTATGCTACATTCATTTGTAATAATTTTTTATCTAGCTTGTTTACTCATCAAACACAACTCTATTATCTCATATACATTTAGTTTATTCTCTGGTTGTTATTTTGACATTTCAACATTCAGTCTTATATAATATAAAGTGAGAAATCACTTTGTTGTAAAATTTAACCTTAAACTTAATAATATCTTTATATTACATATGAAACTTGATGTGGTCGTCATTTTATCAAGTATAATATGTTGTAGAGAGATGATAATCAAATTTAAGAGGAATTTTGGGGCACACAAGTTTTTATATTCTTTTAATTCATTTTTAAATACTTCAGTTAAGTTCAATGACTACCGATTCTCTTATTCATTTTCTTATTTTTCATTTAACTACCTTTTAGAATTTCTTACAAAAAATTGAGATAATTGTCTTAATTTTAATAAATATTATTAGAAATTATCCTAATTTAAATAGCTTTAATATATTTTAAAATGTACTAATTAATTTCTGTAGTTAGCATATCTGGTAATCATTTACTTATTTTATTTAATTGTATATCCTCTTTAATATTTTTATCTTAATTTTTCTATAAAAACCCTAGTTATTCCTAAGTAAGCATTTAGAGTTGGAAATAAATCTCAGCCTTAATTAAGGGTACTAGGAAGAACTTAGGACCTGAGAACAACTTTTGAAAATAACTTATGTGACTTACTTATAAGGCATTATCTTTTTTTGCTTATTTTAATAAGTTTATCGAATAAATTTTAAAATGTATACGTTTTTAAGAAAAATATGTATATACTGACAGTGTATTAACTTTTTACATTATCATTGTATCATTTTTAATTATTATTAACTCTTAAATAAAAAATATAAATAAATAGTAGATGATATATATAGATATTAAACTTTATGTTTTTTTTAGCCTTTTTCCAAATTCTATTGAATAAATTCTTAATCAAGTTGTTCTTTTAAAGACACACCCTACACTGCTCAATTGATGTATGAAATTGAACATCGGTTCAGGGCTTGAGATTGGTATTTGGAGGAATTCTAGTTTTAAAATTGTTGAAGGTATTGTTTGACTCTATCACAGAGTTCCATTATTAGTGAAATAAGGGAAGAGTAGAGAATTACAAGTGAGACAACATATTTTTAATCACACACTTACTGATTTGCTCCCCTTAAGTTTACACTTCACTCCTCTCATATTCAATGTAAGACTTTACACTTCAATAAATCTAACAATCTCCCTCTCTAGTGTGGGTATCACACACTTACTGATTTGCTCCCCCTTAAGTTTCTCATGTTCGAGCCAAATCATCAGCTCTAATCACACTTATTAGACCCGACTGCGACTACCGAGCCTCCAACCACCAAGTATTTTCATTGTTATGAGGTATGATAACTGAGAAGAGTGAAGAACCATCAGTGAGACATCATATCTTGAATCAAAACTTTATTAAGACAATGGTTCTATGTGCATCTTCCATTTATAAATTCTTTCGCTTCTCTTGCAATATGAAACTTCATACTTGAATAAACCCAATAATGATAATTTCTCAACTAGAAGTAACAACTTGATGAATAATACAAACAAAATACTTATATATAATAGTGCTATTGTTTGGTCAGAAAATTTATCGTAAGCTTATGATTTTTTTAACATAGTATTTTAGAAGTGGCAGTAAATGTTAAAAGAAATCATATACCAAAAGAACAATGTTAAAAAATCAAACAATCAAAATTTATAACATGCTGCATGTAAATTTTTTGTTTTTTTACTATATATAAGCATATATGAATATTATGCTAAACTATAATTTACACAAATATTATTTGTAGTTATTAATAAGTACTAATAACTAAATACATAGTTATTTATGCAACTTATTTTTAAATTAATTTTATAATATTTTATTTATTGATACTAGTGTGTACAGACCGGTGAATATTGTATGATACTATATATTCAATTTTTATATATTTTATTTTTTAGAATTAGAATGTATTTGTTGTGTTCAATGTACTTTATATTATATTTTGTGTGTTTATGATAAAGTTTAATTTAAGGTGAGATATGTGGTTAATTAATGTGTTGGTGGTGGTTGCTTAGGATTGTTTGATTTTTTTGTAAAAAATAAATAATGTTAAGGGCAAAACAAGATGTGAAAATTACACCATGAAGGAAGTTATTTCAAGTTTTGGATTTATATATAGTGTAAATATATATATATATATATATATATATATATATTTATTGATATTAATTATAAACTATAATATATTAAATATAATTTATTTATTTTATATTAATTTTATAATATACTTATTCATTAAATATATAACTTAATGAAAATAGAGAGTTATAAGATGTTCTGTTGGTGAAGAGAGATGACTTAAGCATTGAAGTATATGAGGTTGTGAGTTCGAGTTCCACCATCAATAAAAAGTGGGAGTCATCAAGTGGTTTGATAATTAGAATGAAGGAGTTTGAAAGTGGAGTCTCACCTATAACAAAATATTTAATAATTTTAATTTTAATTTAAATATTTTTTCAATCAATCAAAAATTATGTTACATGAAGTAATATAAAAAGTAGTGCAGTGAATGCACTCCCCTAAAAGTTAGGGGTAAAAAGATATGAGAAATAAAATTATGTAAATGTTTTATAAACCCCTAATTGGATAAGCTTTATCAGTCATTTTTTATATATAAAAAAATCATTATTGGATAAGAGTGTTTTTTATTTGTCAAATAAACTGGTTGACTAACGTATAACCAACCACACTAATTAAGTAAATGAAAGAAATGTAACTTGTGTGGTTAATTCTAAGTAATATAAGGTAAGGAATATAAAATAATAAAAAATGTTAACAAATTTAGAGGACAATGCAAGCCTATTTGTGTTAATTATATCTCTCCATTTCCATACATTTAAATGCAAATTCTCAAATTGAGAATGATGCTATCCTAAAATAGAGTTTATTAAACAATTAATAAATAGAAAGTATTAATTCAAAAGTAGAGTATTTAATACACAAGAATCCTACATTTGTTTTACTTTTTTATGTAATAACTTTAATTAATATTTGTAAACAAGATCCAACAAAAAATACTTCATTTCAAAATATTTGCTGTTAAAGATTTTTCTATAATAATCGAGAATTATATTATATTTATAATATTTTATGAAAAATACAATTACTTTTTGACTAAATTGCCTTACCATTTCTCTCTCCTTTTACTTAATAAACATACCCAGTGATAGCTACAAGTTTATACTAAAAAAATATTTTATTTATCCTTGATTTTATAATTAGTGTTTATAAAATCAATGTTTAGGAAAGGGAGGAAATAATAGACTTTTTACCAATCTGGATCAACCAATAATCCATTAGTCTAGTAGTTAAATAACCGATAGATTTTTAAAATGACCAAAATATAAGGGTTCGTTTATTAGAAGTGACATTCACACACCAGAAATAAATTACTTATTCATAGGGTAATGTGATACTCTTGGTCGTACCAAAAAATCTAGATGCAATATTCCTTATTTAATGATATTATATTTAGTTTTTTTATTTCCTTGACTTCATAGTCAATCTTTCTCCATTGTTTCACTAACAACAATGGCACCCATTTCCATAGAAGAACTCCACACATTTCACATAATCGACCGTGAAGTCTTCTTTCGCTTGGTTATAAAACTAGCTCGTAACCCAGCTCAATCTCTTCTAGTAATGGCTTTGTGGCTATGGTTAGAAAGCATCAAATACCCTAACTTTGTTCACAAAATGGTTGGTTTATCTGACTCAATGATTGATTATATTGCCAATGAAGCTGTTGCATGCTTGAGATGCTTGAATTTAGAATATAATAAAACCCCAGATAGTGGTGGATTACCTCTAACCACAATCTTAATGCAGAAGAAGATTTCTCTTCAGTTCTTTCGTCAAAAGAGGTTCACTGCCATAACTGGTATCAGATATGTTCTTAATAACATTTGTGCTCGAATTTTCACTGATATTTTGCAGTATGTTTTGGGTAACCCTAGCACTTCATATCCTAGTCATTATAGACCAATGATTGTTCCTGGTTTTCCTCACCCACTGTTTGGAACTTTTACTATACCAATATTAAATTTTGAGGAACTGGATTTACTTGACCCAAGAATATGGATCAAAATGCATCCATATGATGGTACTACAGATGATGATAAAACTATGTTTTTAACATTTTCTAAGGGATTCCCTGTAACAGAAGAAGAAGTGAGGCACATATTTACAAGCTTATATGGTGATTGTATCAAGATTCTTAACATGGGTATTGGGAACATGAGTGAACAAGTTTTGTTTGCCACCATGGTTGTAAATAATATCGAAACCATTGATGAAATTCTGAATGGGAATCACGTTGCAAAGTTCAGGCTTAATGGGAAACATATCTGGGCTCGCAAGTATGAAAGACGAGACAACATTTGAGTACATAATGTGATAAAACAAAAAACCCAGAAGCCAAAGCTACCTATATCATACTTCTTTGTATTCTTTCTTTGTACGTTTGATAATAAAAAAAACATTAGTGTATGTTGAAATGAAATGGTACTTAATTGGTAATATGGAGGTATATCTCATCAATTAGTATTTTTTTTATTAAATCATTGCAGCCTAGTATTTTTATGCATTTTGTACATTTTCTTAAGAAAATAAAGCGTAGTAGTTTATCAGCTATCATTTATAGCTTATGAGTTAGAATACCCAGTGAAGTCCATTTATAGATGATTTATAAGGATCACATGTTTTCATTCATGTTTCATTTTATATTTTCATTCTTGAAATGGAGAATTCTTGTCCGATTTATGGAAAGAAAAAACGCGCAAAATATTACCTTGGATGCGCCTAGGCGAACATCCTAGCCACCTAAGAAGACGACTACTAATGTTTCTGTTTCTATGTAGGAATTGGTACCTAATGTAGGTAGATAGAAATGGTGCAATAGGAAGTATTTTCATAATAATTGAAACATTTTATTTCTATAGAGGATAATAGTTTTCAAGTTGTGTTTGATAGAACATATGGCCCAAAGCTTCATTAATGTAGGTGTGTTGGTTATATAGAAAATAAAAGTAGGAAATATGTTGGGTAGAAAGCTTACTTTCATCAATCAATAAAACAAATTATTTATATAAAATAAAATGAAAATTGCTACAAAAAAAAAAACTCTACTTAAATAGCATAATGAGCATCACATAATTTTTCCTACATAAAATAATAAGATATTACTAATATTCATTATGACCCTTTTATTATATTAATGAATACAAAAATAATACTTTCTCAGTTACACTAATCATTACTCCTCCTCGTCTCTTGAGCTTCAAAGTCCAAGAATTTGGCTCAAGAATTCAAATCTTGTTTTCGCAAGAACCTTTTGAGGATGTCAATACTTTGGTGTTCTAGTTTGTAGTAGATTAGTTACACCTCTCTTTCCTTTTCTGTCTCTTGTAGAATATAAAATTTGATCCTAAAGTTTTTTTTTCCATGAACACTAGATTGTTAGCAATTGACATTGTAGTTTGGTTGTCCACAAATACTTGTGTACTTTCTATTTGTTTCATATGCAAATTTGTCAAGAATTTTCTAATCAAAATAACTTGATTTATAGTCACAATAATAGCTACATATTCTACCTCTCCTATTGACTGAGCAATGAAATCCTATTTTGTGTAACACCATGAAAAAAATTCCAAACCCAAAGCTAAAAAAGTAACCTATGACTAAGGTTTTTGATATGGTTGAAACTTATTTAATAATCTATTACACCTTCAACACATCTAAGGATTCTTTTAGCTACTTGAAAATGGATTTTACTAGTACAATACATAAACTTTGATAACAAACTTACTACATATATGATATTTGGCCTTGTTACAGATAAATATATCAAACAACATATTAAGCTTCTATACAACATGTTGTCAATCTTTTCAACATCATCCTATTTACAAAACTTTTAATTTTGATTCATTGGAGTTGTAACTGATTTTTATTCTTCCATATTGAACTTTTTGAAACCTTGCTTTCATATTTTTGTTGGAACACGAATATTTCATTTGCTATTGTTTCGCCTGCATCCCAAGAAAGAATGTCATTCTTCCAAGATCGTCTGTCTTTTCAACAACAACATTCATTTCTTCTTCGAACTTGTCAATCAACTCCTTATGACTTCTTGTAACAAAGAGGTCATCAACATAATGAGATACCACAAGTATTCTATCATCAACCTTTTTGACATATAAGGTAATTAAATTCACTTTTACTCTTTACAAAGTCTAAGTTTACCATGTGTACATCAATTCGGTGTACCAAGACTTTGATGCTTGTTTTAGATCATGTAGATTTTTGTTCATTCTATCTACCCTATTAACCCATTTCATTTATATAGTTTCCTTATTTTGGATCTCTCCACCAAATCTGATATATGGTTTTTCCAATCATTTTGAGCTCCTCATTCATTGCATCTATACATTTATAGTCAATTGCAGCTTCTTCATTTTTTATAGGCTCCATCGCATCAATATTGCACATTTGATATATGTTATAGAGTGATTTAGTTCCTTTAATAGGTTCATCACCTATATTTTTATTCTCCTAATGAAATCAAATCACTTATCATTCATGCAGTTTTAGCTCTCTAAATTAATTAATTAGACATCTCTACTGATAATTATTTTGTTGCTTTGTAGTAAAAGTAGATCCTATAGGCCTTTGGCACTAAGTTATAGCTTACAAAGATATCAAGTTCTCCTTTCTTGTCCCTCTTGACATGAGGAATGTAAGAGAAACACAAAGAACCAAATGTCTTTAAAGTAATCAACTTGGGTATGTAGCTATAACAAGCTTCAAATTTCTGAAGATATTGCTCTAGATAGTTATTTGTTGGTTACATAGAAAACAACACTTTGGAGAGAAAGTATGTTATGTAGAAGTCTTATGTTCATTCGTCAAAAAATATATTTATACAACATAAAAAGAAAAACTGGTGTAGACAAGAAAAAAAGCTCTTACTTGAATAGTATAATGAACATCACATAATTGCTCATGCATAGAAGGATGAAATATTTCTATTTCTCATTTTGACTATTTATTGTCTAATGAATGAAAAAATAACAACTTCTAAGTCATATTAATCAACAAGGTGTCTAAGTGCTTTCTACTACTCTCATATGGCATCTTCAACTTTTTTTAGGGTTTCTTTAGGAGTTTATTTTTGAAGGGCAATAAAGGAAAGATGTAGAATTGAGAGTCATGAAATACACTTGTAAGATAACTCTTAACCCTTTTATTTCCCTTCATACCTCTTTAAAAATCAACTCACAAACAATCTCTTAAGCTATATGATGTCTTGGTGTCAACCATGCTTTCAAATTACCTATAAAACACACAAGAAATGGTTCAATTATCTACATTTATTCAACAAAAAAACCTCCCCTAAATGCTAATAAATTACATTATTTCTAACATGTAAAATAACACAAATTGGACCATGGTCACCTTATTTTGTCATGATGATTTCACCTACTCCCATCAAAATAAAAGGATGCTAATGCCCTTCTTAGGTGGACTAATTAGAGCACAATAAATATATTCAATTATAATATTGAACCTTAATCTAGCACTAAATTTGTGTATCATCTTTGTTCGAATTTTTCTTCTTTTCCTCTTCAACTCATCAACACGTGTAATTTTTTCTGTCCTTTCTAGGTATATAATATTTGTGTAAGGACGAGTAAAATATTCATATAAATAAGGTTCTTATGAAATGTGTTCAATATCTAATATTTATTCTTAATAAAAAGAAATTTATCATTGCTGCTAATATTACAAAATATGAGAAAAATTTCTTATATATTAAGTAGTTTGTATCATTCATATTAAGTATCTTGTATCATTCACAAATTTTGAGAAAATTTGTGTATAATTTGGTTAATTGTTGCATCATGATGACTCAGGGTTTCATGTTCAATTGTGCTTATGAATTTCCTAGATGAGTTTTTGGAGGCTGAAAATGTTTTACTTTTTGAATCATTCTACATGATAAAGTCAAATTCCAAAGTTTATATCTTTTATAATAAATCATGTGTTATTTTATCATTATTAGATTTGATTAAGGTAGAGACTTGATATTGGTTCCAATTATTATTGATAGGAATATTTCTTTTCTTGATTGATGTATGAGTCTAATAACTTGTATTTCCTCTTCTTTTATTATGTAAGCATATCAACTTTGTAATAGACATGAGTATCTCATGTATTTATCTTTAATGAAGTTTTGTATTATCAAAAAAATCTCAAAGATGGGGAAATCAGAAAGAATTCACATGAATTTAAGATGGGGAAATTAGAGTTCGTACATCAAGGAAATTTTTGGATTAGGTGATATTTTGGTTCATTTTTATGATTGTGATTGGGATAAGTATAATAATTTTTAGGCTCTTTTGGGTGGGCCCACAATTCCCTCGATCATGCAAATCAGAAAAGTTGTGGATGCTCTCATCTTATATCAATACCCAAATATATGCTGTTCTAGTTCGGAAGATCAAGACTAGAGCAAGTGCAGGTTTATTTTGAATATACTCTCTATTGAGGGAAATGTCAATGATCATTTTTTTGGCCAAGTTAGGTTCATCATGTTAGAGCAATAAAACCATAGAAAAATAGAAGAAGATGAATGCCTTAGTGGGGAAGAGTTTTTTGGAGAAAAATTGGAGAGAAAAAATATGTGAGATTAGTTGATAGAGTTGTATGGAATATTCTCTTCTTTTCAATGCAGTACTCAATGAGTACTTTATACACTTTCCATACTTAGAATAACAACCATAACTACCTTCTAATTATAGCAACTACTAACTAATCCTTGAATTACTTGATTTCTAACACATTATTCAATGAAAGTCTTATTATGCATCACTCTAGGATCTCACTAAGTATTTAATAAAAGTGCAAAATATTAATGGAAGAAATAGAAAATTATACAAGAAAATTTCTTCATTCATAGCCTCTAAGCATGAGCAGAAAAAAACTTGTTAAGATAATTTGTAACGGCAAGCGCACCGTATCGTACAAGTAATAAAATCTGGTAAAGTACCGGGATATCGTCCTCTGGGAGCAGAGTGTATTCACACTAATTCTAATACGAGTAAATTGAGCAACTAAATCAAATAAGTGAGTTTGGTTTTGTTTTGTAAATTACTGAGTTGTAATAAAAGATTTCACTAAGTTAAAAGAGTTGGGATTGAAACTCATCATTCTTTCCCATTTGACATCCAGATTCAATTCTAAGCACTTATGAAGTTACTAATTTTGATGCAAATTTTTCTATAAATCATTTATACCATTCCTTAAATATAAAATCCTTAGATAATTGCTCAAATACCAATTCCTTAAATATTTGACCAATTATCTAGCATTAAGTGAATGTAAAAGCAATTCATGCATCATTATCCATTCCTGAGACAATGATACACGAAGGAAGATAATCCAGATCCGATATCAAATTTAACTTCCCAATTAAACTTGAACCTATAAACAAGATTTTAGTAGCTAATTAAAATCAAGTAAAAAAACGGGATAAACTTCCCAAAATCAAATAACATATGCATTAAAATTGAATCCCGGAGTACAAAAGGTTAGAAGATTATATTTCGAATCCCAACAGGTAAGTATCAATCACTCAACCTCGCTATACAGTGTCCACTCATGAAATTATACATGAAAGTAGATATAAAATCGTTCCCACGACTTCAATCGTCCTTCCCAGTGTTTCTCCCTGAGTTTTGTGTAGAGTTTTTCTTTAGAATGAACGAATCCTCCCTTTCTGAATTCTGAAACTGCTACTTCTAATTCCAACTTCCATGCTCTCGCCCAAGCTAGAGATTCTCGCTTGGGCGAGGAGCCAAGAGACTCCCAGACCTGAGCACCTCGCTTGGGCGAGGATCTTTCGCTTGAGCGAGGATCAAACAGAAGCAATGGTGATTTGTCGCCCAGTTCCTCGCTTGGGCGAGTATCCCTCGTTTGGGCGAGGATACTTCGCTTGAGCGGAGGGCATCAAGTATTTTGGTACTTTTTCTCCTTTTTTCTTTATTTATTAACCTGAAACAACAAAAACACAATAAATTCCTAAACAGAGCAAGATTAACTAAGTTATCAGGAATTGTACACAATTATAACATAAATGCATACTAAGTGCCCCACAAATCATATACAATTTTACTACAATTTGGCACTTAACATATATATTGTGTTTATTATGCGTGTTTGTCTGGATGTGATATTCTGTGTAATTCCATGCTGTCAATGAACAACAAAGTAATGAACTTGATTTTTAAACAATTTAGTTCAATCGTGTCAATCATCTAAAATCATGGTGAAACTTTTTCAAGAAAACATGTTTCATGCTTGATCATAGTGATCCAAGTTCCAAGTGATTACACAATATGTATACAGTTTAAGTTCAAATAGAATAGCAAGAATAACTACTCAATTCAATCATACGAACTCTCTTATGCTCTTGGGTGAAGTGTTTCATTCAATTCTTTACTAGAATCATACAATTTAACTTTGCCTTTGATTTCAGTTATGCCATGTACACATGTTCAATCAAGGATCTCAAGGGCTTGACATATGGTTGTAATGAGGCTTGGCTACAAAGAAACTTTGTTTTTCTGGACAAATAAGGAGGTAGATCATTAGTGCATACTCCAACTTCTTTCACTTGTTCACTTTGAAGTCCACTTTCAACTTTCTTTCACCAAATCATCGCTTATGATACTAACCATTTTGATTCTCCTTCTTCAATTGACTCTTCCTTTTGAGTCTTCACTTATTTTAGCATGATTCACACTTTTTCTTTTTTCACTGCCTCATGCTCATCATTCACACATAATTGAAGAAGGAGAATTTTTTATTTACATTCCAATTCAGATACATAAATCACAATTTCGTCCATTTCCCAACATAACAATTAAAAACCATATGCACTAATGATCTTTCTCCATGGGTATGGGGATTGATGTATTTCATTGTGGCTTGGGTACATGATTTTGAAAAAGAAATTTTCAGCTCAAAGGGCTAAAAAGAATTGGATTCATGATTCATAAGGGTTGGCTTTCTGGCTGTAGCTTAACTCTCCTAAACTAGGCCTTAATCATTTTCCTTGATATTCCATGCTTAATGGCAATTGACATAAAAATCAGGCAAAGCTAATTGACATAATCCAGCAAAGTCACTCATCTGTATTTGGATACACTCTCTCACCAGTTTGAAGGTTATTTTCCTTTGATTAAATTGTTCATTATTCAACCTATTCAGTCTGTGTCTGATTTATGCATCCACATTCTGAAATCAGTCAAACTCATAACTCTAATCACTTGTTATTCACAAGGTCTACACAATTTTTTTTTTCTAGCATGAAAACACAAATGGATTTCTTTCTGAATTTTCTTCTAAACATGCACACTTTATTGAGTTAAACACATTACTACTCATAGAAAGACTAACACATACATGATTGAACACCCTTGAAATAAAAACAACTACATATAGTCACACACAACTACTTAAACATAAATGACTTGAAACATTGAAATGAAAGAACCCGTTTGTTGTTTTCCTCATATGCTCATCACCACGTCACTTCTTCTTCTTCATCATCTGCATCAGAACCAGATGGTCCATCTCCTGCCTCCCCTAGAAAAGTAGGCCTGACCCCAAGCCAGGGATACTGGACAGTGAAATCTTCAGGGCTCATCTAGAATTGGTTGTCTGGATATTGAATCTGATATACTACATAAGACAATTGTTAACTCATGATGGAAAAGTGGAGTGCGTACAAGACTTTTATGCAATGATTTATATACAACAAAACAACATTGGTAACAAAAATAAAATAATATGAAAACAGTAAAAGTCGGATTGCCTTCCAGGTAGCGCTTGTTTAACGTCATTAGCTCGACGCCTGTTTCTTTATGTGTTTTCGAGGTAGATGATTGTGGTGAGCCACTCGACGTCACCACCCAAGTATGGTTTGACCATTTGTCCATTAATTATCCAGCTTACTTGAGATGGTGGATCTTGCAATTTTATCGCTCTATCATTTGTTTTCAGGACTTCAATCAATCCTTGTTCTTCCCCGAGTGATAAATAGTTGGTAATCACAATCGATTTATTACCTTCATCTTCAATACATGCATACTTCAAATGTGAAGGTAGCATTTTCAGGTCCAACTTCTGAGTTTCAATTTCCTGAGTTTTGGATACCTCCTCAATTTGGACCTGCTGAGATGAAACCTCTCGGTATACACCTAGCTCTGCTACACAACTCTCCATACTATTATCATCTTCTGCATTTATGCCTTCAAGTGCAACCATCAAAGCTTTCTCTAAAAGACTATTTTTGTATAGATATGTGTCATTCATGTATAGTTCTTCACCGACATCTACTCTGAAACAATGTTGCTTGTCCTTCAGAGGATGTATGGCTTCAAACACATTGATGTTCACTTCATCGTCTTGTCCCCTGACTTTTAGCTTGCCCTCATCAACATCAATATTCACCCTAGCAGTCTTCATGAAAGGTCTGCCCAATATCCGAGGAACTTCTGCATCCTCTTCAATATCCATTATCACGAAGACAACTAGAAATACCAATTTGTCTACCTTAGCAAGGACATCTTCTGCAATCCCATACAGAAATTTCATTGACCTATCTGCAAGTTGCAGAGTCATCCTCATGGGTTTGATCTCTAAATCTCCAATTCTCTTTAGCATAGACAAAGGCATGAGATTAATACTAGCACCCAAATCCAGTAGTGCTTTCCTGACAGATAACTCTCCAATAGTGACTGGTATTGTGAAGCTTCCCGGATCCTTAGTCTTTTCAGGTAAAGACTTTTGAATTATAGCACTACAACCAGCTTCAAGTGTCACTGTCTCCTCAGAAAACTTCCTCTTCCTTGTCAACAAATCCTTCATGAACTTGGCATAAGTAGGCATTTGTTCCATGGCCTCCATGAAAGGTATATTGATTTTAAGGTTCTTGAATATGTCCATGAACCTTGTATAGTGTCTCTCCTTGTCTTTCTTGGAAGGATTTTTTGGATAAGGAAGATTCTTCAATTGTGGCAGATCACTCTTCTTCTTTTTGTTTATTCATGTCCTTACTATTTGCATTTTCATCATCTTGTGTTTCTCCAGACTCATGTTTTTCTCCCTCAATCTCTTTTTCTTTCAGCACCTCTTCTTCCACCGTCACATTCTCACCAACATCTTTACCTATCACCTTCCCACTCCTAGTAGTAATAGCTTCGCAATGCTCCTTGGGATTAGTCTGAGTGTTGGCTGAAAAATGTTGGTGATCTGAATGCTGCTCTGCCATATGTTTTGCCAACTGACCCACCTGCGTTTCCAGATTCCTAATAGAAGCTTCAGTATTTTTCTGGTTTGTGATTGACACTTGCATGAATTTTTCCAAAGTATCCTCCAACTTTGTTAGTCTTTCATGCATTGATGGATGTTGATCATGTTGGAATGGTTGTTGAAATGATGCTTGTCTATTTGATGGCCCTGCTTCTGGTCTCCAACCATAATTCTGATTCTGATTTCCCCTCCAACCCTGTGAAAATTGATTATTATATGAAGGCATGTTGGAGAAATTTCCTTGTCTAGGTTGGTTGTTGACATACTGCACTTCTTCCGCCTGATTAGAACTTGGCATAGAACAGTGACCAGTTAAATGATCACCTCCACAAAAATCACACCTCATCACTTGTTGTTGACTCGGGGAGGGTTGCACAACATTTAGTTGTTGCGACAACTTGGACATTTTCTTTGTAAGTGCTTCAATTGGTTGAGTCAGAATCTTGTTTTGTGCTAAGATAGCATCTGATGTATTCAAATCAAGCACTCCTCTTTTTTGTACTGACCTCCGATTGTGTTGTATTTGCCTATCTGTTGAAGATAAGGCAATTATGATCCTTGTAGCTTGTTCAACATCCACAATCATCATTGTTCCACCTGCTGCGGCATCTAAAATCGTCTTGGTCTCAGGCTTCAATCCATTGCAGAATATGTTAAGCTGATCTATATCTTCAAAACCATGGTTGGGGCAGTTTCTCAACAGCATCTGAAAACGCTCCCAAGCTTCATAAAATGATTCATCTGCATCTTACCTGAAAGTTGATATCTCAAATATCGCATGCACATACCGAGTTGGTGGAAAGAACCTTGTCAAAAACTTTAACTCCAAGTCACTCCAACTAGTCAAGCTCTGAGTTGAATGGGATTTTAGCCACTCCCTAGCTTCTCCTAACAGAGAGAATGGGAACAACATCATGTATGCAGCTTCCCTTTCAACATCATTATAACTCATTGTTGCCACCAATTCATAAAAGTTTTCTAGATGCGCATAAGGATCTTCATAATCCTTCCTAGAGAATTTGTGTGCACTAACCAGATTCAGATATGCTGGCTTAATTTCTAATGTTATCTCTGTGTGTGGAATAACAATGCTTGAGTAATGCCTCGGGCCTTGGTACATTGCATAATCACCTAATGTTCTTCTTGGAGGATTAGGTCTCTCATTATTTCCATTTGCAGCATTCGCATTCTCCATTTTTTTAGATTGAGGTTCTGAGATTGTTGTCCGTTGAGAACTAGACTGTGCCTCCTGATTACCCTGCTTCTTCTTGTCTTTTGCTTTCTTCCTGTTGCTCTTGGCTGATCGCTCAATCTCAGGATTAAAATGCAATTGATCTTTAGTAACTTTTCCTCTCAAGAGCATAAATGAGAAGACTACATCAAGGGTTAGCACAAAGTGTGATAAAAACGAAAAATACTTACAAAAAAAATTAATTACAACTACTCAATGAACTATCTTCAGAAACTAATATAAATCGCACATTGCTCCCCGACAGTGGCGCCAAAAACTTGTTAAGATAATTTGTAACGGCAAGCGCACCGTATCGTACAAGTAATAAAATCCAGTAAAGTACCGGGATATCGTCCTCTGGGAGCAGAGTGTATTCACACTAATTCTAATACGAGTAAATTGAGCAACTAAATCAAATAAGTGCGTTTGGTTTTGTTTTGTAAATTACTGAGTTGTAATAAAAGATTTCACTAAGTTAAAAGAGTTGGGATTGAAACTCATCATTCTTTCCCATTTGACATCCAGATTCAATTCTAAGCACTTATGAAGTTACTAATTTTGATGCAAATTTTTCTATAAATCATTTATACCATTCCTTAAATATAAAATCCTTAGATAATTGCTCAAATACCAATTCCTTAAATATTTGACCAATTATCTAGCATTAAGTGAATGTAAAAGCAATTCATGCATCATTATCCATTCCTGAGACAATGATACACGAAGGAAGATAATCCCGATCCGATATCAAATTTAACTTCCCAATTAAACTTGAACTTGTAAACAAGATTTTAGTAGCTAATTAAAATAAAGTAATAAAACGGGATAAACTTCCCAAAATCAAATAACATATGCATTAAAATTGAATCCATAAGTACAAAAGGTTAGAAGATTACATTTCGAATCCCAACAGGTAAGTATCAATCCCTCATCTCGCTATACAGTGTCCACTCATGAAATTATACAAGAAAGTAGATATAAAATCGTTCCCACGACTTCAATCATCCTTCCCAGTGTTTCTCCCTGAGTTTTGTGTAGAGTTTTTCTTTAGAATGAATGAATCTTCCCCTTCTGAATTCTGAACCCGCTACTTCTAATTCCAACTTCCATGCTCTCGCCAAAGCTAAAGATTCTCGCTTGGGTGAGGAGCCAAGAGACTCCCAGACCTGAGCACCTCGCTTGGGCGAGGATCTTTCGCTTGAGCGAGGATCAAACAGAAGCAATGGTGATTTGTCTCCCAGTTCCTCGCTTGGGCGAGTATCCCTCGTTTGGGCGAGTATCCCTCGTTTGGGCGAGGATACTTCGTTTGAGCGAATGGCATAATGTATTTTGGTGATTTTTCTCCTTTTTTTCTTTATTTATTAACCTGAAACAACAAAAACACAATAAATTCCTAAAGAGAGCAAGATTAACTAAGTTATCAGGAACTGTACACAATTATAACATAAATGCATACTAAGTGCCCCACAAATCATATACATTTCATTAACATTTTGGCACTTAACAAGCAGACATAGATTTAAATACATAAGTTATAGCATTTTAGGGTTACACTATTAAATTTGGGCTGACAACATAGGCCCATTCTGAAATTAAAGACTCAATTGAAACTATTTAATGTTCAGACACAAGTTAGAAAACCACTTAGGTCTTTGTTTAGTTCTTATGGGCCTTTGTAAATTATAATCAACCTTCATAGGAGTTGGGCTCTTATACCCCCTCTTGAAGAGGCACCTTGTCCTCGAGGTATGTAGAACATTTGGTGGGTTGGGAAGCATTAGAACGGTCACTTAGAGGTGGGATACAGTTGTCTTTCATTGATGGTTGGATTACTTTTAGCGTCATAGTGGACAATTGAATGGATCGTCTAGATTTGTCTAGTGGAAAAATGTGGGCATGTCCCTTTAGTACACCTCGGGACATAGGACACTTTAATGAAGATTAAGAAGTGTGTAGATGATCTAAGGGAGGAGATGAAACTCCCTCATCCAACGGTTCTGCATTAACTAGGCGGACTGCATGAGGAGAAAATTCCACAAGGGACTTAATTGCTTTGCTTTGTCCTATATCCTCATAATTAAATACTTTTTCATTCAAACATTCAACCACCCCTTTTTCTCTTAATTGCTTTTCTCCCAAATAGATGTTCTTCACCCCCACATGGTGCACCTCCTGCATCAAACCAGAATCCTTCGAAGGGCTTTCATCAAGCAAGATGGGCTCTTCTACACGGTGTATGCTCTGGCCACCAACCAAACTATGGAATTTCAGTTGTAAGTTCCTTGAACCCGTAACCATCTCCTTTCCCTTTTTTGATAATGCATCTTCCTTCATATTTCTCATGTTAACATCTTCAGGGCCACTGTTTGGTGTTTCATGGAGAAGGATTTTACGGTGATGAGTTAGGGCTGCCAAAGGTGGAGGTAAACCAACAGTTGGAGGGTCATGTTTCTGTTCTGGTAGTGCGTTTGGCAGAGCCTCTTCCGACGGTAGCTCGATGTGTTGAGTCAGCGGGTCTCCATAAAATTGTCTGAGTAAGGACACATGAAAAACAGGATGGATGTAAGCCGAAGGTGGGAGTGAGAGTTCATAACCACTACACTGATATGGTGATGCACTTGGAATGGCCCATAAAAACGCCGGGAGAGTTTGTTGGAGCGTCATCGGGCCAGAGTTTGCTGGCGGTAAGGTTGGAGCCGAAGCACAACCCAGTCACATTCTGCAAAGGTAACATCTTTCCTTCCCAAATTCGTTTGTGCCTTCATGCGTTGTTCAGCATGTGTAAGGTTCTATTTTAATGGGACTAACATATTTGCTATGGATTGGAGGATCTCACGAATCTGTGGGTGAGAAGAAGTTCCTGAAAGATAGTCACGAAGAGATGGTGGTTCACGACCATAAAGGGCTTCAAAAGGAGTAACTTGAAGTGATGAATGAAGATTGATGTTATACCAATATTCAGCTATAGGGAGATGAGGAAACCAATGACTCGGGTGGCTCCAGTGAAGCAACGCAGGTAAGTTTGTAATCCCTTATTTACAACTTCTGTTTGACCGTTGGATTGGGGATGATAGGTTGCGCTATAGCGCAAAGATGTCCCTAAGAGCTTAAAAAGCTCTTTCCAGAATCCACTAAGAAACATCGAGTCTCTGCCCGACACGATACTCCATGATATGTCGTGGAGTTTGCAGATGTCATTGAGGAAACGACGTTACAGTGTTTCTACCGAATATCGGGTCGGTAGGGCAATAAAATGACAGTACTTAGTGAGTCGGTCCACAATAACCCATATTATTGTATGTCATTGTGAAGGAGGTAAATAGGTTATAAAATCCATGGATATATCTTCCCACACCATGTCTGGGATTTTTAGTGGTTGTAATAACCCATGTTGTTTCTATGGCATGGACTTGTTGGCTTGGCAGATGGCACATTCACGGACCAGTTTCTTAATGTCCTTGGTCACCCCAGGTCAAGAGCATGAGGTTGTAAGTCTAGCCAAGGTTGGTCTCCAGCCAGAGTGTCATGTTGTTGGAGATTCATGGAATTCTTTCATCAAAGTGAGACGGAGATCATCACCTTCACGTATGAACAATTTTTGTTTACAGAACAAATATCCATGTGAAAAATGGAATTGATCTGATGTGTTTTGTTGTATAACTGTCTGACCATCTGGTGTATGATAAAAAGAACATAACTGATCCAACGGTAGAAGGGTAGATGAAGTCATAGAGAAACATTGACCAGATTCATCGGAGTGACACCGAGACATAGCATCTGCCACCCAATTAGAGGTACCCGGTCTATATTTAATGTCGAAAGTAAATTTGATTAATTTTGTAGCACATTTATGCTATTTTGGTGTGTGGAAACTCTGAGCCATCAGATGTTTGAGACTTTGTTGATATGTGTAAATGTTGAATTTTCTGCCAATAAGGTACTGACGCTATTTTATTATAGATTCTGTCACTGTGAACATCTTTTGGACATAGGCTGAAGAATGCTGCATGCGTGGGGTCATCTTTTGGACAAAATCGTACCGATTGCAACAGTTGAGGCGTCAGTCTCTACATTGAATGACAGGGGAAAATCCGGAAGATGGAGCATTGGAGTTGTAGACATAGCATTTTTTTTAAAGGTGATATGTGTCTCATTTGTCCATGTAAAGTTCTATAATTTAAGCAGGTCGGTGAGAGGAGCGGCGAGTGTGGCGTAGTTCTTTACAAACTTTCTATAGAAACCAGTGAGGCCCAAAAAACCCATGAGAGTCGTGTGAGAACGAGGCTGGGGCGATTCCTGCATTGCATGGATTTTGTCAGGGTCCGGTCTTACCACCCCGACTGAAATAATGTGACCTAAATAACTAACTGTATCAACACCAAACAAGCATTTGGAAAACTTAGGATAAAAGTGGTTAATAACAAGTAGGTCCAATATAATTCTCAGATGTAGTAGATAATCAATTAAGTTTGAACTATAAATGAGGATATCATCAAAGAAAACTAGAACAAACCTCCACAAATGGGCCCTCAAAAGGTCATTCATTGTTGCTTGAAATGTGGAGGGGGCGTTTGTTAGCCCAAACGACATAACCAAAAACTCGTAGTGTCCATCGAATGTCTGAAACACAGTTTTAACTGTATCACTTGTGTTCACCCTTATTTGGTGATAACCAGATCGCAAATCGATCTTAGAGAAAATGGTTGTTGCGCCGAGCTCATCCAACAATTCATCGATGGTGGGGATCGGGAAGCGATCACGAATAGTGCTTGCTTTCAGTGCCCGATAATCAATGCAAAATCTCCATGTGCCATCTTTCTTTTTAACTAGCAGAACCGGTGAGGAAAATGGGCTAGTGCTAGGTGTGATAATCCCTTCTTTTAGCATATCCTGAATCATAATGGTCATGATTTCTTTCTGAGAATGGGGTATCAATAAGGTCGAATTGAAACAGGGGCATAGTTAGGTAGTAGTGGAATTTGTGGGGCCATGAAGGAGGTAGGCCCTGGGGTATGGAGAAAATATTTACAAATCTCGTGAGGAGAGTTTGAATGTGAGGGTTGATAGGTGAGTTAATTTCGGTGGTATGTGTTGGGTTGTTTAGTAAGGGAAGGAATATGATGGTATGGAATGAGGCAATGGAATCTGTGTGGAAGAGGCGAGATAGTTAATGGAATGTAGAAGGAGAAATGGGTGTAGTGGGCTCACATTGGAGGGTGATGATATTTTCCCCAACCTTAAAAGACATGGATGGGATGGCAAAATCAGAGGTGACTGGGCCTAGTGTTCGTAACCATTCAATTCATAGCACCACATTAACCCCTTTAATATACAGTAAGTAAAAGGGAATATAGAACAATTGATTTTTGAGTTGTATAGGTGTGTTAGGACACAACCCTGTACAATAAATATATGCATCATTCCCGACCATTATCGGAAACTTCGGAGTAGGATCAATGTCCAACTATAAATAGTGCGCCAATCGCGGTTAAATGACATTATGGGAACTTCTCGTGTCTACCAAAACCGTAACAGAATGACTAGCGATGGATCCTTGGAATCGCAGTGTCTTAGGTGATGGTTGGCATTCTAGAGCTTGTTCTGATAGTTGAAAATGAATAAGTTCCTCTGGGGTAGGCTCAATGTCTTCCTCCACAATTTCCATGGTAGACAACAGTGGTTCTTCTATTTCGTCCAAATCATTTATTAACATTAGCATGAACCTCTTTGGTTGGCATTTATGACTCGGGTGGTACTTTTCTTCACAGTTGTAACATAGTCCTTGTGCATGTCGTTCTTGCATTTTAGTAATAGTGAGACGATGTATGAGTAGGGCAGACTGGGTAGGTGGAGGTGCGGGGTTGGGTGTAGGCTGTGGGTATTGTGGTTGGGGATTATAGGTTGGGAGGGTTGTATATCGGTTAGGTTGTGTAAATTTGGGTTTAGAGTCTTTGATATTAGATTCCACCAATTTTGTTAAACCTAATGCATCAGCAATATGAGATAAGCATAATATAGTCAATTCACGCCTTATCTCAAGTATAAAGCCATATAAGAAACAATTTAGGATGACTTCAGGAGAGAGTCCCCAAATACGATTGCATAGTTTTTCGAACTGTTTTTGGTATTCAGATATTGAGGTCGTTTGTCGGAGTTTAAATAGTTATGCCTAGTGGTTTTCGTAGCAAGAGGGACCAAATCTAGATTCTAAACACCGGGTAAAACTGTCCCAGCCAATAAAATTGGCATTGTGAAAAGCCCACTTGAAGCAGCTTAGGGCTTCTCCCTTCATGTAAAAGGAAATAATATGCAAACGATGATCTGTTGAGAACAAGGTATAGCTGGAAAAACTGTTCATCTTGGAACAACCAGTCCAATGGTTTAGATCTGTCAAATGGAATTAGTTGTAGCTTTGGGGGTCTAGGTTGGGAGGGTGAGAGGGGCATTTGTGGAAACTGTGGTCTGAGGTAGGGGTGGGTTGGGGTAAAAAAAGGAGAAACAAGAGAATGTGCATAATTTGGGAGTTAGTTAGGGAAATGTAGTTGAGGTAGTAGATTTCCAATGTTTGGGTTTGGGTTAGATTGATTTGGGGTTAAATTTTTGGGTAATGGAATGTTAGGGTTAGGGTTTGATACATTTGAAGATCCTGGTTGGTTTAGGGTTAAGTGAGGCGGGTCAGGGGGTTGGGGAGGCAAAATGTTCATATCTGCCAATTTTTCAATAATAGAACGAAGAGCTTCAGCAATGGATTCATGCCTGGAGTCTTGCTGCTCCTAGTTTTCATTGAGTTTTTCAGCAAAGAGTTGTAAGATATTTTCATCAACATCTTTGTTTGATGTTTAGGAGGCATGATATCAGGAATGAAAGCACCAAATTGTTAGGATCTCACTAAGTATTTAATAAAAGTGCAGAATATTAATGGAAGAAATAGAAAATTATATTAGAAAATATCTTCATTCATAGCCTCTAAGCATGAGCCGGCATAAATTTAAATACAAAAGCTAGAGCATTTTAGGGTTACACTATTGAATTGGCTGACAACATAGGCTCATTCTGAAATTAAAGACTCGATTGAAACTATTTAATGTTCAGACACAAAGTTAGAAAACACTTAGGCATTTGTTTAGTTATTATTATGGGCCTTTGTAAATTATAATCAGCCTTCATAGGAGTCGGGCTCCTATCACTTCACATGTTCAGGGTGTGTTGGTGTTTAAGTGCATTGCACATGGTCCATAGTTAATAGTGACCAATATTTTTATTTATATGAGTAATTTTTATTCTTATATAAAAAATTTCATTCTTACATAACATGTTTACTCATATTACTTATGGATTTGTCAATATTTTATTTATTATTAAATTATATAATAATAATTGATGTAGAATTAATTTGAGAGGTTGTACTATGAGATTATTCAAGAATCAAGATACATGCAACAAAAAGTGTTGGACTCAAGTTAACAATAACAAATAAATAAGAAAATAAAATATATCACATACTCTCAAAATTTTAATATGAATTTCTATGAAATATTAGTATAAATTATTTTAGATAATTAAGTTCATTTTATAAATAAGAAATACGCGTGATTTACTTTAAATTCTCATTTTCCTTTAAATTTCTACGTATAATTTCATTTATTTTCTTATAATAAATAATAACTATCATTCTTTTACACATATGGCCTATAACATGTCAAGACAGGCAGTCGAATTTCTTGTTGTTAGCTAATGTGGGAAGGAAATGTGTGCTAGTACATCTATTTTCACACCCTAACATTTCAAATTTGAAGGATTTAGTTGAAATAATAGATGATTGTCATGTATTATAGGGTGATTAACTGATTATAGGCGTACATATCATTAATATTGCATTATCTTTCATTCTTGTCCATTTCACTTATGTAATGGTTAGCAATTCATTGATTAAATTAAACTTGATATTTTATATTTAGATTATTCAAGCATAACTAATAGTTTCTCCTATTATATAGTGTGGGGAGGATGTTGTTAGGTGAAAAGTAGGTATGAGAAAATTTTGTGTAACCTACTCAAAATTTCTATTATTCATTGATTAGAGATATAATCCTATGAATAATTTTAATAATAGATAAATCATCAATTATATTAAATTGATATTCATGTGTATATTTATTTGGACGTATATCTAATCCATTCGAGAAATAAAAAATTATTCCATTAAAAATGATTGGAAAAAGAGGTTCGGCACAACTAAAGTATGCAATGAGGAGAAACTAAAATCTTTAGGCTTTGTTTGGGAGTCTTGCTTTGGATGATGAAAGAAGAGAATGAATGACTTTGGAAAGAGTCTTCCTTATATGGGAGTTGAGTAAAAGAGATGGAAGGGCTTGAGAGATTTTTTAGTGTCCTTTAAAACCCTTCACGTGCTTACTTTTATGTTCCTCAATTTCAGGTTTTTCTAGAGACAAACATGTGGAAGTACTTAAATTATTTTAGTATAATTTTATAATTATATTTTTTTTTGCATTTATCATTGTTAATTAAAATGTTAAAGGAAGAATAAAAAGTAGAGTAAATACTCATTTTAGTCTCTTACATTTTTTGACTTTACTAGTTTAGTCATTCAAAAACGAAAATAATTAAAATGATCGCAAAAATTTTAAATATGAATCAAATTAGTCATTTTCAACATGTTTTACAACACTTGGTAGAGACTAATTTGACCCCAAAAAGGACTATTGACCCACATTTGAAACTTTTAGGAACCATTTTAGGTCTTTTCTTTTTTGAATGACTAAACTAGTAAATTCGAAAAATATGAAGAATTAGAATGAGTATTTACTCTAAAAAGTATTATTGTATTATCATTACTTTATTCTCTTGTCGTAAGTGTAGCCTTGTGGTAAAAATAAACAATTCTAAAAAAATGATTTTGAAAAATTAATTTTTCTAAAAGCAATTTTGAAAAGTGAAATGGTTATTCAATATTTACATAAAATATTTAAAAATCAAATGGATTGATATAATTCATCAAATCCATTAAAACAGGTTAATGAAATATAATACAATAATGGATGGATTGCTAATCCAAGTACTGAGGTAGGCCCAACACGTTAACCTTTATTTCTTTCAGCCCTAAAAGTTGCAGCAAAGGTGAACTTCTTGTATGGGCTCACCTATTGTGGGTTATGGGTTTTTAAGTCTCACACCAAAGCCACAACAAAATAATTTTAAGTCTAAAATAAGTAGGCTAAAAACGAGCCGAACCAATTTGAACCAGAGCTCAGCTCGGTTCAGCTTAATATGGATTGGCTTAGCTCAAAACTCGACTAAAGTTCAATATGAGTTATTTTTTAGCTCGAGTTCGGTTCGTTAAAGTTCACGAATTGTTCGGTTCAGTTTGAATGGTTCATTTGGACAACTCAAATACTTAATTAAATTTTGAAAAATACTTCAAAAGTTTTATATATATAAAAATAATATTGTTTATATATATATAATGATAATAAATATAAAAAATAATGTATGAGCATAAAAATTAGTTTATATATATAAATCTATTGAGTCAGCTCAGAAACCTAAAGAATCGAACTATATCCAACTCAAGTTCTGCTCGTTTATTTAACGAAGTCAATTTTCAGCTCAACCTCAACTCATTTGGTTCATGAACCAAGTTTATCGAACTAAATAACAAATCGAGTTTCGAATGAATATCGAGTTTGTTCGATTCATTACTGGCCCTAAAAATAAGGATTATAATGGAGATACATTTACCAACATTTGTTGTCCTATTATGTTTCAATCAATCAAAAAGTGTCAATTAATTAAAAAAAAATTTATTTTTTTATTACTTTGTGAAATATGATTGGCTTAGAACAATAGAGACATTAATTTTTGGGACATGTCAATCCTTGTTCCTGATCCTTGCATTTACAAAATTACAGTTAGATCCATAACCAATATTTTATCAAACAAAGGCAAAGCAAGATACGTACAGTGAACAATTGATTAAATAGGAAAATTTCAATCGTGTCATCCATTATAAAATGTATATAGATAGCAGCTACTACTACCCTCATTTAGTATATTATATGTATTGATTGATGGATTTCTTTGTCATATATATAAAAATAGGAGCCTCTTTTTTCTTATAAACAAAATAGGAGCCTCCAACAATATCTATTTATTATCTTTATGAGTCTCACCCTCCTCTAAAACGTAAAAATGTCACATAATATTATTTTTTCTTTTATTTTTTTATGTACTTTCCTCTCATATATTGGACGGAACGGGTGGAAGGGATGTGGCTTGTTCATTTTCATTCGCAAACTGGAATAAGTAATGTTCTCTTGGTCTACGGAATTTGCATCTTTCACTGTCTTTTTTGGTAGAACGTGTTCCACTAGTGAAGTGAATGGTGACAGCTTCCAAGTTAGGCAATTATTGTATACCTAACCAAATTGACTCAATTCATGATGTGATTTCCAAACAACACTTTAGAGAATTCTTCTAATTATTCATCAGAAAATAACACATATTATATGTAATTTTATATGTATAACTAGATTTTGATATTCTCTTACAATAAATCAAACTATATATATCTTACTTAGATCTCATTTTTAATCTAATTTCCATAGTCTCATCCAAAAATAAAAAAGACAGCTAAAAGTTGTTCTATATTGGTTGTCAAAATAATATTATATATAAAACTATGAAGTATAAAAACCCAATTTTAATTTGTTATATTCATGCTAATCTCTTCAAATATAGTAATAGTGTAATACTCCTTATTCTGGAGTGAACTGGGTCAATTTGATTTGAGTTTATAGAAGAATATTGGCATAATAAATGAATCAAAATAAGTTAGTTGAGTTATTTGTTTTGAATATTTTTTTGGGTGGAAACTTTTCCCCGTAAAATTGTCATGTCTATCTTTTGAAATTATCTGGTAGTTTTTTATTTTTGTTTTCATTATAGGTACATAATTGAATATATTAGAGGGTTATGAGGTGATCATATGATTAGGTGAAATATTTAAGAAATAAAGTGGTAAAAAGTTTGAAGGTATAAGTCTCACCAATTTTCTTTTGTCTATCATGGTACTCATAATTGTGCTGATTATTGCTGAATAACTTCTAAACCTGAAAAATATATGTTACGAATAGTTCATGTTATAAAAAAAAAATTATTTCCCCGCCTACAATTTATGCATGCGTATGAAGAATTGCTTTTTATAAATGGAATATGCAAAATTTAAAAGGCAAGTGGACGCAACAAATTATGTGGAAAATTTACCCAATTAGGTGACTTTTTTTATTAAATTTTTTATGTAACTTTTTAAAATATTATGTATAGTATTTACTCATTTTTTATTAATTTCCCTTCAAGAAGAGTCGTGTCTAATATGCACTAGTAAAACTACCCAATTGTGTAAATTACCCAAAATTATGTGCATATGACATGTAGGAACACATCTGCTGTATCACAAAGTATGTCACTCCATGTGACAGAACTTGTAATTGTTGAAAAATGTATTTAAGTTACAAAATTAAATATTAAATACTTTCTTGACCAATCATAAATAGTTTGAGTATACACTTTTATGGGATCCCATGCTATGTACGGTGTGAAAGTCAAAAGTAGGGCATGGTCTTAAATCTCAATTGAAAAAGAATGGCCTTTTGTGGAAGCTCCACTCTAATAAACTATGAACCATCTTCACCTAACACTTGGGACAAAATATTGCGGCACAAAAAAACAAACACAACACGTTGTCAATGGACGCATATGAAGTTTAGCAAAGAAAATGGAATACATGGCTCAAAATTATTAGGCTCTGAAAATTCAAGTAGAGCCTCGGACAAATTCCATAAGTGTTTGAAGTAAACGATGCAATTAATAACAAATTTAGTAAATTATATTCACACCATCAAACTTTAGTGAAATTATATAATTCACCTTCTTTGCATATTCATAAATCATTGATAATTGATATATATTCATTACAGTTATCACATAGGGAGGAGAGATAATATAATTAAATTAAACAAAATATGATATATTATGGAAATAAGTTCAAATCCTAAAAAAGTTAATTTCTCTTAATTATTTTTTATTCATTACAAAATAATATAAGAGTAATTTAACAATATCTCTTTAGAATTATTATGCATTTTGTAACGAACCAAAAAAGTAAGAGACATTGAGTCTTATACTATTTGGACTTGTTTCCGTAATAGTTTGTTTAACTTAATTACATTAGAGAATAATGTATCTCCTCATACTAGAAGATAATTTATCTTCCCTAACCAGTAAAAATATGACATGTGTACTATTTTGTTTAGTTTTGAAAATATTTGTATAGAAAATGATGAAACATGACATATGTCATGATTTTACTAGCAATATAAGATAATTTATCTCATTATATTAGGATTTATTTCCATTACATTATCACTCATTTTTGTTTAAAGGATTACACTCATCTCCTATGCAGTGTAATTTACTCTAACGAAAATTAAGAAAGATACCATTAGAAATGACAAAATTATTCACGATCAATAATTCACCTAAATCCAAAAAATTAAAATACATTCATCAAAACCTAATGGATTTGAATGAATATTGATCCAATAGGTAATTTAAGCAATGAATTGATTTGGATTCATCTATTATATTCATTGATATATGTATTTGGATGGATATTCAATCCATCCAAAAAAACAGTCATTCACAACCTTATTCTTTACTTTTCATTTCCTTCATTACTCAACTCACTTTCATTTTAACTTTTTATTAAATTTAAATCAATTATAGGACAGGTGAATATCATTAATATTAAAAGTTTGTTCTTAAATAAATATCATATATAAATATTTAGAAAAATTACACATAGAAACTTAAACACAACATGTTTAAAAAATATTGTAAAATATATAATTTTTTAAATGTTCTAAAGGTACTTTTAAAAAAAATAAAAAACATTAAAAAAGATATTTAAATGTTTTTTTCTAAAGAAAAAGTTGAACTTACAAAATAATTTTTGGAAGTACTTTTTTTTTTAAAAAAGTTATTTTAAAAATGCTTTGTTGAAATGAAATATTTTCTTCAACATTATTTTTAGTTTTAATTAAAAAATCAAATGAAATAAATATTCATTAATCCAATTTATTAAAATAGATTTATAAATCAGTTGGATGAATTGAAATTAATCCATTACATTTAGTTACTAATAGATTGAATAATTTAACATATAATCTATATAGATTATATGAATTGATAGATAATTTTTCATACATAATATATAAATTCGGATCATTCATTTGCTACTCTTACTTATGACATGGACGACTTGACCCTTCTAAGCATTGATTTTGAATGTCCACGTAAGCACTGGATCACTTGTTTTAAATAGTTCCTCATTTTATGTTCCAAACCAATCAAAATATAACTTTTTGTTATTTTTGTTTTTAAAAATTTTCATTTATTCATGTGACAAAATATGATAAGCTTAAGACAAAAAATAAGACATGATTAGAAACATGTGATCTTTATCCGTCCACGTACACCTTAAATACCATCCAATACAATTATTTAACTCCTCCCCCTACTTAGTTAATCAAATCATGAAATTTTTACAATGTTAGTAAATTATTCATCATTAATTTGATAACAATCATTTACTCTAAAAAAATAATATAAAATAATGATAGATAATATATTAACAGTATTAAAAAATTTACATTATCAATATATAAATTTTAAACTCAATAAATAATGGGGCTAATAGATATATATATCGTTAGAATTGTTAAAAGAACTATACATTAATTATATTTTTGTTGGAGAATATGGCCCAAAGCAATCAAATAATTAAATTTAAGATCCGTATACTTGTCTACTTCATTTCTTAGGTAAACAAGATTGTTAGTTTGGTAACTCTATAGAAACTTATTTCACTGGCTACAGATTTGATTTATTTTGCAATAGGTTATAGAACTATTAGATTATTAGATATTTTATTTAATATTCAAAGAATTAATTGTAAAATAAAATATTAAAATTTAACATGTGTAAAGATTGTCTTGTTAGATGTGAAGTTGAGGATGACATAGGTTTGAAGATCTCATACACTAATAGTATGGAAATTGCTTTTCTTATTGCTTGAATTGGATTTATAAGGAGAAATAAATAAATAAATGATTTGTGAATTGTGATCTATAGAATACAATAGCTCTAAAGACATTTTTTTCCCTTCCCCTTTATTTCACAAATAAACTCTTAGGAGTAAATTTTATTTTTATTTGTTTTCCTTTGTTTGAAAATTTGGGATTTAAAACCATCTGGTTGAGTTATTATATATATTAATAAAGATTTTTTAAATATTGATTTCTTACATATATATATATATATAGTATGAATCTCTTTATATCCAATTTAATTTACACGGGTTACACTCAATCTCAGTCATTCATTTTATTAGATCCAACAGACCAAATGAGTGAATCAATAAGTGATGATATATATATAGAGGATGATTTCGTTTACACTCAATTTAAGTTACACTAGTTACACTCAATCTCATTCATTCATTTTTTGGATCCAATAGACCATATGAGTGAAACTTAAAAATTATTTAAATTTCTTTTTCTCTCTAATCATTTATTTCACTCACTCATTTGTTCGGTTAGATTTAAGAAAATGAGTGACTCAGATTGAATACAACTAATGTAACTTAACTTAGGTGTAAATAGAGCATTTCTCTTAATATATATATATATATATATATATATATATATAAGTTACATTAGTTACATTAAATCTTAATCATTCATTTTCTTAAATATAACGGACTAAATGAGTGAAACTTAAAAGTTATTTAAGATTTAATTTTTATTTCTCATCGTTTATTTCACTCACCTATTTGGTTCGTTGGATTTAAGAAAATGAATGACTGAAATTGAGTGTAATTAGTGTAAAAGAAACTTATATCATTTCTTTTACACTAATTACACTCAATTTCAGTTATTTATTTTCTTAAATCAAACAGACCAAATGACTGAGTGCAATAAGTTATTTAAGATTTTTATTTCTCTCTTTCATCATTTATTGCACTGACTCATTTGCTGTTAGATTTAAGAAAATGAATGAGTGATATTGAGTGTAATTAATGTAAACGAATCTTTCGTCATATATATATATATATACAAAATAAGTTAAACTTAAAAGTTATTTAAGATTTATCTTTCTTTCTCGTCATTTATTTTGCTTACTCATTTGGTCCACTAGATTTAAGAAAATGAATTGCTAAGATTTAGTATAATTAATGTAACTTTATTTGGGTGTAAACAGATTCCTACTTATATTTATTATAACACAGTTGAATAATACTTATACTTGTAGTCTTGTGTTATATATTAGATGATCAATAAGTAATTTTAATGGCGTGTTTGATGAATAAAAATAGGTTGTTCTAAAGTATATCTTAAATAAACATAAATATATCATTTTAATTAAAAAATTAAATATTTATTATTTTTTGTTTTTTCTGTCATTGGTTTAGGATAATATATGACCAAGATAAATGAATTATTAAGGATAATCTATAATATGATATAACAAAATTTTTGATTGACTAAATTAAATTGAATTTTGTTAGAGTTTAATTTAATATTGGTGGATTTCATGAAAATTTCATCTGTAAGGGGTTAGTGACTTTTTTGTTTTCTTGACATCATTCCACACAAAAAATACTGTCCATATATAATATATTTGATCTACAGAGAGTAATTATTTATACATGAGAATGTGGAAAATGAATTTATAAAAAATAAACAAAAGTCGGAAGTTCTTTGACTATCCATTATAAATTATGAGAGCACATATTTTATCCTACAAATATGTTACTTTATATGTTATTGTTTATGATTAATTGAAAAAAATATTTAAATTAAAAATTTAGTAATTAAGTAGTTTTTAATTAATTACAAAAAGTGACACATAAAATCATATATTTTTTAAACAAAATATGTAGAATATAAAATACCTCGTGTGAAATTTTATTTTCTCACTTCAAAGTTTGACCAGATTTCATCAAAACATCCTTTAAAAACAAATCTTATTACCATTTATTTAATAAGCATTAAAATATAAGTAAATATTAACATTCAACACATTGAATGTTTCTATTTTGCCATTAAAAAGTGACATTATTTAGATTTCTATTTACTTGTCTTATTATAAAAAAGCTCGGATACCAAGAAATACTTTGCTGATTTACTTACACTTATAAAAAATTCCTAATATACTCATTCCCGCTCTATGGATTATATTTTTAATATTTAAGTTAATCAATAAAACATTAAATAAGCTTAAAAATTGAGTATTGTTAAGGTAGACCTTCGTCCCTGTTAGACGATTGGGTTTTGCAATCAATCTCCCTTCAACCCTTAAATTTGAGGGTCAATCTTTATCTTATATGAGGAAACTTTTGCAGTTTATTGTCATTTTTTTTGATGGCTTATGCTCTATCGAAATTGTCTATGTTAAATTGTCTTTAGCTCATAAGTGTTGACACAAGATTAGAATTCTAGCTTTTTCAGAGTGGTATCAATTAATATATCATTAAACTGATAAACAAGACATATAAAGAATAATACAATTTCCCCCAAAATAAACAACTAAATAGGAATGAAAGTAGAGCTACTAAAGAGAAATAAAAATATACCTATTTATAAAACGTTTTATCTAAACTGTGCGTACCAATAAAAGTAATTACTTTTTCTATCTTTATAAAAAATATTACAAGATTATAATCTTAATATCATTTAATATTATCCCGTAATTAACAATTTTAAAAATAGAGATAAAGGAACCAATAAGGAAAAGTATAAATATCATATAGAAAATGTTAGACGTATCTTATAAAAAAAGGAATATTAAAATATTTTACATGGTCTCAGGGAATAATATTTATTATTTAATGATACAATAATAAGAGACATTAACCAAAAAATAGTATAAGAAGCATAGTGAATCAAGAATTCTATAATCCATAGTTGATGCCATTTATTGAGTAAAGGTTCCCCACTTATATACATTATATCAATCTCTCTTTTCTTTCAGTTTTTACCGCATCACTCTGACCCTTTCTTCATCTTCATCTTTCTCCATCTTTCTCCATCTTCATCTTTTTCAATCTTCATCTTTCTCCAACAACAATGGGTAAAGATGGATCAGTTAGCGATGGTGTTTTGAAGAAGATAATTCTCTCTTACACTTACGTATCCATATGGATCTTCCTCTCTTTCACTGTCATCGTTTACAACAAATACATCCTCGACAAAAAGATGTATAACTGGTCGTTTCCTATCTCTCTTACAATGATTCACATGTCGTTTTGTGCTTCCCTTGCATTCCTTCTTGTTCGTGTTTTTCGCCTTGTTGAACCTGTTTCAATGTCACGTGAACTTTACCTTTCATCGGTGGTACCCATTGGTGCACTTTACGCTCTTTCACTATGGCTCTCTAACTCAGCGTATATCTATTTATCAGTCTCGTTTATTCAGATGCTGAAAGCTCTTATGCCTGTTGCTGTTTACTCCATTGGGGTAATGCTGAAAAAAGAGAATTACAAAAACGATACCATGTTTAACATGTTGTCTATTTCTCTCGGTGTTGCTGTTGCTGCTTATGGTGAAGCACGATTTGATACATGGGGTGTGATTCTTCAACTTGGTGCTGTTGCGTTTGAGGCTACAAGGTTGGTTTTGATTCAAATCTTGCTTACATCTAAAGGGATCTCGTTGAATCCTATTACTTCTTTGTACTATGTTGCACCTTGTTGTTTTGTTTTCTTGTCGGTGCCGTGGCTTATTGTTGAGTACCCAGTTTTGAAGGAAAGTTCAAGTTTTCATTTTGATTTCGCGATTTTTGGGACTAATTCGCTATGTGCTTTTGCGTTGAACCTCGCTGTGTTTCTTTTGGTTGGAAAGACTTCAGCTTTGACAATGAATGTTGCTGGGGTTGTTAAAGATTGGTTATTGATTGCATTTTCATGGTCTGTGATTAAGGATACTGTGACACCCATTAATTTGTTTGGTTATGGGCTTGCATTTTTGGGTGTGGCTTATTATAATCACGCCAAGTTGCAAGCAATGAAGGCAAAAGAGGCTCAGAAGAAGATTGCACAAAGTGATGAAGAATCAGGAAGGTTGCTTGAGGAAAGAGAAGGGGATGGAACTGGG
Source organism: Lupinus angustifolius (assembly GCF_001865875.1). Classification (NCBI taxonomy): domain Eukaryota; kingdom Viridiplantae; phylum Streptophyta; class Magnoliopsida; order Fabales; family Fabaceae; genus Lupinus; species Lupinus angustifolius. Next base: position 22,985,360 of record NC_032011.1, on the reverse strand, counting down.
AAGAGGATTGAGCTGCAGAATAAGGATTGATTTTGATTTCATTTCGTAGTTTTAATTTACTTTATAGAAAAAAGAGTGAACCATGGAGAAAAAAAATGATGAGTATTAGAAATAAAAGCAGAAAGAGGAGCAATAAATCATGGAATTTGGAATGCTCATTTGGTATGTTTTTTCTAGATCTTCACGTTGCTATTGGTTACAGTGGCTAGCTCTTACTATTATCTGAGATCTGAGATTTGCATTTGTTTCAGTTATCTGTTATTTGTTAGAGTAAGAGTATTTTACCTCTGGGGTGGGATACTCTGAAATAAGATGATAAAAAAGACTGTTAAGTTCTTTTATTTATATTTTGAATGTTTATGGTATTGTAGGATCTCAATTTACAGAACTTAAATGGTTATTTATTCAGAATATATTTCTGTTTAGTGTTTACTTGCTTCTGGTATTGTGAATTTGGGATTTACCATTGTTCATATACATGATGTGATAGGCAGAGATTAAACACAACTTCTATCATGTATGGCAAATTTCAAGATTAAACCATTACACCTATTGATATGAGAATTAGTCTTCCCCCACACTAATTCCTCCATGAGTAGGTGTAATGATTGATGAAATCTTGAATTTGTCCATGTTTGATTAGCCAAGACTTTCCATAATATCCGATGAAAACATGTGTTAATTAAAAATTTTAAACATTCATTATTTTTGATGTTTTTGGTTCATTATCATTGGACGAAGACAGAATTTAGAGCAACAGATCTTAGTCATTGGACTTATACAAGTGTGTCTAACTCATGTCACTATAAAGTTGGTTGTCCCTCACGATATAGTTGGTGAAACAAACAAAAAGTTTCCCTTGCTTTGGTCTAGTGTGGTTTAGAATCACTTAGCTTCATTTAGGAGAGAGGAAATGGAGGAGAAAGAGAATGAGAGAAGATAAATTGGAGAGAAGGGTTCTCTTTCTCTTCTTTGGTTGGGGAGAGAGTTTGAGAATAGAGAATAAAAATTAGGTGGAGCACACCAAATTTTCTTCTTCTCACGTGTGAAGAGAAAATGAGGGAGGAAGAGCGGAGTAGTTTGGACAAATATCACTTGTTCCAAAATATTTTTTTCTCTATATTCTAAGCTAATCACGTTCCACCAAATAATATAAAAAATATTTTCATTTTTATGATTTTTCTTTTTACTTAGGTGTCACTTTTTAATTAGATTGGTATATAAATGAGACACCAAAAGTGGGACATGTGATCTTCATTTTGAAAGTTTAATCACTTTCTATCTTCTTTTTCTATACAACCAAACAACACCAAAATTTACTCTATTTCTCACCTCTTTATCTTCTCTTTCTTTCTTTTCACTTTTTTTCTCACATATTTCTCTCTTCTTATTTTCTTCCCTCAACCAAATCGAGTTTTAGCCTTCATTTGGAACAATAGAAATAGAAGAGAAAGAGAGCGAGAAGAGAGAAGTTCAGGAGAAATGTCATCTTTCTCTCATTTGATGTAGGAGAGTTTGAGGGGAGAGACAAAAAGGAGAGGGCTCCACAAAATCTCTTTCTTCTTCCAAGTGAGGAGAAAATGAGAGGGGAAGAGGGACCCAGATTTATTGTCCAAAGTGTGTCTCAAACTATGTCCTGCACCAATAATATTGAAACAAAAAACAAAAAATAATTAACATTTAATTTTTTTAATTGACATTGAATATTTTCATTGATCCTCGGCATGGTTTTGAAACATAATTTGGGATAACAAATCTTTATTCAGTGAAAAGTGAGGGAGAAAAATCATTTTTTTCTTTTCTTTTTCTATACAACCAAACACCACTAAAATTTACTTTATTTCTTATTTCTTTCTCTATTTTTACTCTCTTTCTCACATGTTTCTCTTCTTATTTTCTTCGGAGAAAGAGAATGAGAGAAGAGAAATTGGAGAGAAGGGTTTTGTTTCTCTTCTTTGGTTGGGGAGAGAGTTTGAGAAGAGAGAATGAAAATTAGGTGGAGCACACCAAATTTTCTTCTTCTCACGTGTGAAGAGAAAATGAGGGAGGAAGAGTGGAGTAGTTTGGACAAATATCACTTGTTCCAAAATATTTTTTCTCTATATTCTAAGCTTATCATGTTCCACCAAATGATATAAAAAATATTTTCTTTTTTTATGATTTTTCTTTTTACTTAGGTGTCACTTTTTAATTAGATTGGTATATAAATGAGACACCAAAAGTGGGACATGTGATCTTCATTTTGAAAGTTTAATCACTTTCTATCTTCTTTTTCTATACAACCAAACAACACCAAAATTTACTCTATTTCTCATCTCTTTCTCTTCTCTTTCTTTCTTTTCACTCTTTTTCTCACATATTTCTCTCTTCTTATTTTCTTCCCTCAACCAAATCGAGTTTTAGCCTTCATTTGGAACAATAGGAATAGAAGAGAAAGAGAGCGAGAATAGAGAAGTTCAGGAGAAATGTTATCTTTCTCTCATTTGATGTAGGAGAGTTTGAGGGGAGAGACAAAAAGGAGAGGGCTCCACAAAATCTCTTTCTTCTTCCAAGTGAGGAGAAAATGAGAGGGGAAGAGGGACCCAGATTTATTGTCCAAAGTGTGTCTCAAACTATGTCATGCACCAATAATATTGAAACAAAAAACAAAAAATAATTAACATTTAATTTTTTTAATTGACATTGAATATTTTCATTGATCCTCGGCATGGTTTTGAAACATAATTTGGGATAACAAATCCTTATTCAATGAAAAGTGAGGGAGAAAAAGCATTTTTTTCTTTTCTTTTTCTATACAACCAAACACCACTAAAATTTACTTTATTTCTTATTTCTTTCTCTCTTTTTACTCTCTTTCTCACATGTTTCTCTTCTTATTTTCTTCTCCAAACCAAACGAAGCATAAGCATTTAAAAATGAAACTTAGATCTCATGACTTACACTCGTCCCATTCTATCATCTATATGGTTCTTCACTCTGCACACACATTGATATGGTGTAGATCCTCTGTTTTTCATAACAATTGCATCAAATTTCAATCTTTACAGGTCAAACAATATTGATCACTCATTTCTTTCCTTATCTGGTGATGTTTTGGAATTTTTATTTTATTCTAATGATATTTTAGAAAGAAAATTTGTAGATAGAAGATAAATAAGACACATGTCAAACAATGAATGAAATTAAAAAAATAAATTATCTTTTGTGTAATAAAATATTTTATTCTCTTTTAGAAATTCCCAATTGAGTTAAACTTTTTTATACTATTTCATTGTTTATTATATTCTCTACTTGATTCCATATATTCCTTATATTTTGATCATTTGACATTTTTATTTTATTTTCAATATCTTGATGTTTTAGAAACATAAGATTCATTTATATTTTTTCCCAAGTATATTGTGTTACATTCTTTTTTTACAACCCATTTCTTTATCCTTTCTATTATGGAAAATAAATAAGAATTAAATAATGGTATTTTAGTTAAAATATATCAAAGTGATTACACCATTCAATCATTTCTTTTAATCTATTTCTATAAACCTTAAACATAAATCTCTAAAGATTAGATGAATTATATCTTATTTCTTTATCTGGTATTTTAGTCAAAACATACCAAATTAATTATATTATTAATCATTTTTAATCTATATGTATCACCTTAAACTAATCTATTTCGTCATCAATTACATGGGCAAAGTGGAAATATGAAAGTATTTGGGTGGAATGTAAAAAAAATCATTACCTAATGATAACAACTTTCAAGAAAAGTGCATACGGTAGAGAATATTGGGAAATGATCATCTCCAATAATGGAGAGGTAAGTTATCATTTTTTGTATTTATATATAGGTAAAATTGTCATCTCATTATATTTTAAAGATAAAAATATTAAATCATATATTCTTTCTCTTATTTTAAGTGTGCTTACCTCTACCTTACTAGAGAATATCCTAACTCAAGGAATAATAGTACAAGTGGTCCCCTTCTAGGAATGGTTCCCTTGAGACCTTCCTTAACTAAAAAACAACAATATCTCAATCATGCTACCACTAATCATAATACCAATGCTATTAAAGTAGGACGTGCTAATATGGGAATTATATCTTAGTTTGCTTCTATGTAAACTATTTATTAATTCTAAGGTTAAAAAAATTGATAATAGATGCTAGATGTGAATTTCTAGAAGTGGTAGTGTTATTGTACTATTTTTATGCATTACTAATTTTGCATACATAAGTCATATAATATTTTAACGACTTTTAAGCCAAAAAGTCCTATACCTCTTTTATAACTTCTGAATAAAAAAATTTAATATATAGAAGTCGTGTTGCCATATTCTCAGTCAGTTTTATAAACAAAATATTTTGCAGATTAGAGAAACCATAATATTGCAACATGTCTTTCTGTACATTACAAAAATCGCACAGAAGTCTCCATGCAGCTGTTTAATCACTTTGGACCAAACAATTGAGAAAGATACAATTCTTATAAAAAAAACGTACTGAGTATTTAATTTTATCAGTAGCAGTGCCAAAAAAATTTTGCCCTTAAATTCAATGACTCATAAGTCCTAAGGTGATAAGCCCAACGCATATATTACCCCTGACTTAATGTAGTAACTCAACACATATGTTGTACCATGCCCTCTAGTCCCATATCCGCCACTGCATTTTATGGTGGAATGAAACTTATTCATATAGCTAAATAAATATCTGCACAGCATGCAGTTTCAGCTGACAGACACAGAACATGTGCACTTGTCACTGAACAGCTAATATCACCGTAAAAAAATGGCCATATGATTATTCAAATGCTATCTATAATGACCAACAAGGTATTGGTCTAGTGGTGTAATGTCTCACTAAATCTTAGGATGATCAAAAGGTCAATGTTCGATTCCTTTGAGCACCACTTGTTGGTAGAGACAGTCACACACCCTGAAAGAAATTAGTTCATTATCCATAAATAATAGAATACCCTTGGTTGTACAAAAAAATACTATCTATAATGCTTCTCCTACATGTAGAAGAAATTTTACTAAACTGTTTTTGAATTTGAACTGTAATTCAACTATACTCAAGACATTGAAATTGATATATATAATTAAAATTTGATGTTAGAAACATTAGCTTAACGATTATGAAATGTACACCTGAAGTTGCATCTAGTGTTTACATTTGTCATGCTTGTTTGTGATCTTATCATTAGATTCTTTTGGCTATGTGTGTATGGTTTTGTTTTTACTTTTCCCTTCACTTTCCTCCTAGGAAAAAAGTGTTATATTCGAAGTTATGATGGATGTGGACTAAAACAAAATTTGTCTAAAAACTAAAACAAAATACTTACTTTTCTTTAGTGATTGCACTGCTAAAAATCTTTAATATCGTGTCCTATATCAAACAGTGTTAACCTTTCTAATTGTATACTACATAATCTATTAGTATCTATTTACAAACTAATCAAGTCACATATAGTAACACTATTCATGTGATCATTACAAGTAATTGAGGGTATTCTATTGTTTGTATTTGTTTAATGGAATTACAGCTGGTAGCTATTTTCGTTTAATTAAGTTTATGAGTTTAATTTTGATGCTGTCTGTGAAAAATACTAGTATATGATTGGATATTCCTGCATGCATGTTATTGTCTGTAGTATCATTGAATCTGAGTAATGGCTGATAGCGAAATCATAGTTTTGTTTCAACCAAGATTATAAGCTCAAACTGTCAAACACCACATTAATTTTTCTAGGACTTTGAACATAGCACTTTTTCATTACTACAAGGAAAGTGATTTGCTTCATAGCTGTTATCTCATATCAAGTCTTATATATCCGCATCAATCATAATAATGACAAAGCAAAAATAATAATAATATATGCGAAACAATATATAAACAGTATAGTATATGAGACAACATATCTTTATTCAATTTCACCTATGTATCCATGATCCAACGCATCCATTGACTTATGCCAGGTTGGTACATGCTCATTCATGATCCCAGTCCCAGGTAAAGGGAAAATTAATTAATTGCCTATGGTTACTGGTAGCTGTCAACTTTATTGCTCAACAGCGTATTTATTGCATTTTGAGGAGAGGGAAAAAGGACACTTCTGTTTTGTAAAATCAATATATTATGGTCCATATTGAATTAATTTCAGTAGTGCCCATATAAGCATGTAAAGGTTCTGGTGGCACTGGTTTGCTTTTCTTAAAGTGTGAGTAATCATGACCCATGGGCTATGTTGAACTCTAATATACATGAATTAAAATGATTATTGACAAGTTTTAACTTTTTAAGTATGAAAGGGTTAACTTAATTAGCTGTAGTTTGGTTGAATAAGTATCTAATCTCGTAACAGAGAGATAAATGATTGTTTCTCCTCCTATTTTTTAGGACAAAAAAGTAATTCTAAGAAAAGATAAAAATATTGTAATATGTTGTATTTTATTTATGAGAATAATGTATCTCCTTATATAAGGAGATAACTTATCTCCTCTAACCAATAAAAATGTGACATATGTGCTATTTTGTTTATTTTTAAAAATATTTTTATAGAAAATTGTGAAACATGACACATGTCATGATTTTACTGACAGGAGGAGATAATTTATCTCCTTATGTAAGGAGATACTCCATTCCTTTTATTTATTAGTGTGATACTTGTCTCTTAAATATTAGAGAGGATCCTTATTGAGTTTGATTAGATTAGTTACATCAGTATGAAAGTTTTACGGACAAAACAATTAACAGTTTGATTAAACCAAAAGCAACTCACATTAATTTATCATCAACTTCTAAAAATGCATTCCAATGAAAATGCTAATCAACTTCTACACATGCAAATGTAATGAAGTTTTTAAGGTGGAAATGAGTCAATTCCTCTACATTAATAAAGGAATCAATTTTATGTTGAGAATAAAGTATATTGTATTATAAGGAGATAAATTATTTATTTCAGCCAATAAAATTATGATATGTGTTTTATTTAATTATTTTTTATAAAAATATTTTTAAAACTAAACAAAATAGTATATATATATATATATCATATTTTTATTAGCCGGAGAAAATAAGTTATATTTTGGTATGAGAAAATATTATATTATGTTTTATGTTTACATATACCTTTAAGGGTAAAATGTAATGTGTATACCATATAACTATAGTAATGGAGAAAAGTTTGGGTAGAAGATCATCCTACTCTTTTAATAGCTTTCCACATGGCCGATCAATAAAAAATAGCTTTCCATAAGTATTCTAGAAATGCCACGTATACAGTTGATGCTTTAATCAATCAACTCGTTATGAGTGCTTTCTCGAGATTTGGATTCAAATATTTTATTATAATAAATATAAATCCTACACCGTGGAATTTTTTTCACCCTTTCGTATCTATCATCTCTCTAATATTGGTTTATTTTACAAGATCAACATAGTATTTTAATAAAGAAAAGGAAAAAGATTAACAACACATAAATTATAGGTAGGAAGTAGGAATGAGTATTATCAATTTTGGAGTAATGATTGATGCACCTAGACAAAAATGAAAATAATATTAATATTAAAAATGTGCTTTTGTGAGCTTCCGTGTGCAGTCAAAAGAGGATCTATTGAAACAAGTATTGAGAATCATATGACGCATGTAGACAAAATCACAGATTATTTGAATACTCAACTTTTTCTCATTTCTGTCAGAGTAAGAATATATATATATATGATAATGGTAAGTTTCAACATTTCAATGAGGTAATTCACGTAATATAAACAGAGAGAATGTATATGATATCAACAAAGTGTTGGTCAAATGATGTAAAATCTTATTAGATCATATAAACAATATTTATTGAGAGGGACAATCATACACTCCGAAAATGGTGAAGAAATATAATTCGTAATACAAAAAAAAAGCTCTAATAATAGGTAAAATCCATTTCTTGTAGAGTTGTAATTCTAGGCATTTCTGTGCTCTGGAACGTTACTTATACTCAAAGGCCACTCCACTTGGTCACTTTAATTAGTTGGAACTGATGCCCATTAAAATAATGGTTGCTAAAGAAGTGAAACTTTAGCAGTAGCACGTTTAGAAAAAGTTTAAGTCTCAGCTTTTTAACGCCAAGTATGGAGCTTCTAGTCTTTGTTTTTCTTTCTAAACCTCATTTTTTTGGGATCTCTAGCTTTGCATTGTACATGCCTATTTACAGAATCAGTTTGATTTACTGGAATAATAATAACATATATTAAGTGAATTATCTTAACTATAAAACATTTTTATTGTAAAATATGACAAAAATTAACCATTTAACAACTCCAGAATCGAACATATCATATTGAGGTTTATCTATGAATCCAATAAAACCTTATACCATTAAATAAACATGTAAAATTAAATTCAGTACTATCACCTTTGCATGGAATAGAGAACCTCTATCTAATGAAAGTCATGTTTCTTTATCTTTAGCAAATCAAACTTTACCTGATAATATAAAAATGTTACTTTCCATAGCCTCTTGTTTTCACACGCTCCCTAGTTACCTAAACATCATAATAAGCAAACAATTTGGAGAAGTAATTAAACAAACTATTAAAGGAATTCTGGTATTGTATCTTTGCAGTTATTCTTTATAGTAATGATTAAATAAAATTGATTTATATATGAAGTGTGCATGTAAAAACATATAAACTTTAGTAAGACCTTAAAAAAATTCATTAGTTTATTGTTTCTGGGCCAAGGAGGCCTGCATTCATTGTGCTCGAAAATGAAGGCGTACAATGATACCACCTCATAATAAAGGGGATTCGTTTTTTGTGCCCACCCTTTAAATTTAACCCATATACATATATATTTTCTAAAATTTTAAAATACATGTACGTGAGATAAGTCAAGTATGGTGTGAATTATTCATTCTTATTAGGAACAAACTATTGAGCTAAGAAAAAAGAGATGAATTGAGTAGGATTTTTCAAGAAATCTTATCATATTCAAGTAAGAAATTAAACCGGAAAAGTTCATATAGTATTTAACTAGTTGATTGGAGTAATATCTTTATGAAATAGTTTGGTTGATATTTTATTCACTTACACAAGAGAAACCATACCTTTTTATATTGAAATTACATGAGTTTTAATGAAATACACAAATTAATTATTCCATTTTTAAACCTGCACAAATTACCCTTAGTTATATACATCATTACACTTAGTTTGTAGAATAAATAGATGTAATTTATTAAAAAATTATAACGAGTGTGATTAAGTTAAACAAATATAATATATTATGAAGACAATTCAAATAATATAAGAGTGAATGTCTATTCTGAAATGATTATAGTAAAAGTAATGGGACAATAATATTGCAGGGAAGGAATGTGTAATATTATAATAACTAGCTCTAGTTTTCCGTGAGAGAATTAGAGCTCTAGTACAGGGAATATGCAGAAACAAGGCTAGTACAGAAGGAATAATCAGAGAGAGATAGAGACAATTGTCATTACACACCCTATTACATTCCACTATTTTCTTCTTTATTGCACTCCTGCAACTAACTTCAAGCTAGGCCTTTTCTCTCTCTTACCGCGTCCCAATTCCACTTTCTCTGCAAGTTTGTTATTGATTCCTTCCTCTATGCGTGATTCATCATTCTTGGCCTCACCTTCCTCACGTGCCTTGTCTTTCATTACATTACCTTCCCCTTTTAAATCAACATTGTCCTCAAGGTTGAAAATAGGATAGCTTTCCCTGATATCCTCAATGTCTTCCCAAGTTGCCTCTTCTTGTAAACCATTTTCCCATTGCACTAAAATCTGGCCAATCTGACTTGTCCCGTTTATGATCTTACGAGTTGCAAGGATTTGTACTGGTTGCATCACTGGTCCCATCTCAGTAAACTGTTAATGGTAATGGCAAGTAGGGGTCAACAACATTCCCATTGAACAATTTCAGCCGAGATACATGGAAAACCGGATGAATCTTTGCAGTGGAAGGTAGTTCCAGTTTATAAGCAATTGTCCCTATTTTTGCTAGGACTTTGAAGGGGCCAAAATACTTCATAGACAGTTTTTGATTTGTTCTCAACACAGCAAAGTGCTGCCTGTATGGCTGTAGTTTAACCAAGACTTGATCACCCAGTTTTAGAGTTAACTCTTGTCTTTTCTTATCAGCTTGAGCCTTCATGACTTGTTGTGCCCTTGACAAATTGGCTTTTAGCTTGGCTAGCAAATTATCTCTGCTAGTCAATTTTTCTCTCAGTTCCACAGGATCCAAAGTATTATATGGTTGTCTAGTCAGAGTTGGAGGCTCTCTACCATATAATGCTTTGAAAAGTGTCATGCCTAAGCTGGTGTGAAATGATGTGTTATACAAAAACTCAGACCATGGCAATGCTTTCAGCCAACCTTTGGGGTTCTCATATGTAAAGCACCTAAGATACATTTCTAGACATTTGTTCAATATCTTAGATTGGCTATCTGTCTGTGGGTGATAAGCTGAAGACATAGCAAGTGTAGTGCCGTGCAATTTGAATAAGTTTTTCCAAAAAGCACTAGTGAAAACTTTATCTCTGTCTGACACAATGGATTTTGGAATTCCATGTAGTTTCACTATGTTGTTCATGAAAGTTTCAGCCATTGATTTACTACTATAATCAGGTTTCAAGGGTAAGAAATTAGCATACTTGGTGAGTCTATCAACTACTACCATGATAACAGAGAATCCATTGACAATAGGCAAACCTGTTATGAAATCCATGACAATGTCTTCCCAAACTTGATTAGGGATAGGTAGGGGTTGTAATAATCCTGAGGGTAGTGTATTACTGACTTTTGCTTGTTGGCAGACCACACAACCTTGAATGAATTTGTTGACACTGTTTTGCATTTTTGGCCAATAGAATTGAGATTTCAATTTTGCCATGGTTTTGGTGATCCCAGCATGACCACCTATGAGAGAACTATGATATTTCTGCAAGATTTTCTGAATGATTTCATCTTCTATTGGAATGACCAATCTATTTTTCCAATACAAAAGACCTTCTCTGGCTGCATAGTGTTGAGAGTCCTCAACATTTTTATAATTTGACATCAAGTATTTGAGGTGAGAGTTTTCAGCTAGCTTCTTTCTTAATTCTTCTAAAAAAATGAGTGAGGTTCATACCAAGATAGCATGAACATTCTGGATAAGGCATCAGTTGCTTGATTATCCTTACCAGGCTTGTATTCAATCTTGAAATCATATCCCAAGAATTTTTGTAACCATGCTTGTTGTTCAGGTGTCTACAGTGACTGATCCATCAAGCTCTTCAAACTTCTCTAGTCAGTTCTAATGATAAATTTGTTTCCTAATAAGTAATGTCTGAACTTGGCTAATGCTTTTGTGATAGCCAATAACTCTCTGATATATGCTGACTGTTTTTGCATTCTTGGTGCCAATGTTTTTGAAAAGTATGCTATAGGGTGTCCATTCTGTCCCAACACTGCCCCTACTCCAATTCCAGATGCATCAGTCTCCAACACAAATGGTTCTATAAAATTTGGCAATGCCAATACTAGTGCTATAGTCATAGCTGTCTTGAGTTGGGCAAATGCAGTTTCTGCTTCAGTGTTCCAGACAAAGTTGTCTTTCCTTAGCAAGTCAGTTAAGGGTGTAGCCATGTGTGCATATCCCTTGATGAATCTTCTATAGTATCATGTCAGTTCCAGAAAGTCCGTCATTTGTTTGATGTTTGCTTGAGTATGCCAATCTAAGTCTGCTTGGACTTTAGTTGTTTCCATAGAAACTCCTCTGCTCCAGACTTTGTGTCCCAAGTAATCCACTTCTGTTGCTCCAAAAGAACATTTTGACAATTTAGCATACAGCTCATGTTGTTGCAAAGTGTGTAACACTGAATCCAAGTGTTTGAGGTGCTTAGTCCAAGAAGGGTTATAAACCAGTATGTCATAAAAAAAACAAGAACAAATTTCCTTAAGGCAAATTGGAAAACTTTGTCCATCAATGATTGAAATGTTGATGGTGCATTTGTGAGGCCAAATGGCATGACCAACCATTTATAATGGCCATGGTGAGTTCTAAATGTTGTTTTTGCTATGTCCTCAAGCTTAAGCATGATTTGGTGATATCCAGACCTTAAATCCAGCTTATAAAAATATTGTGCTCCATATAATTCATCCAGTAATTCATCCATAATTGGCATGGGAAAGCTATCTTTAATTGTGATAGTATTAAGAGCCCTATAATCTGTACAGAATCTCCAGCTACCATCCTTCTTTTTTACCAACAGAATTGGTGAAGAGAATGGGCTATTACTTGGTTGTATTATACCCTGATCAAGCATCTCTTGCACCATCTTCTCTATTTGCTCATTTTGTGTGTGTGGGTATCTATATGGTTTTACTTTAATTGGCCCTGCACCTTATTGTAAAGGAATAACATGATCTTGCTCTCTTAGAGGTGGTAATGATGTTGGAACTTTGAAAACCTGTGCATAAGTGTGTAATAGCATAACTATTTCAGGTTCAACATTTGTTGGTAAGTCCTTGAAGATACCCTCATGCCCTTCTGGTTGCAATAATTGAACTGTAAACCCCTCTGCAATTGCATCAGTGTGATGCAATCTTCTGAATTGATGAAATTGAGTTGGACTAGGCTCCAAGACTCATTCTCCTTGTAATGTGATGAATTGGCCATTTTGAAATTTTTTTAGGGTTGGTGCTGCATAATCAGCTACATGAGGTCCCAGTGTAGCAAGCCAATTGGATCCCAGAATGACATCAGCACCAGAAATGTGTAACAAGTAAACTGGTACTTTGATTTCTTGACCTTGAATCTGAACTGGAAGTCGTTATATCATGCCTTCTGTATTCAAAGTTTGATCATTGCCAACCAACACTCTAAGGTTTGGGGCTGGTTCAATAGGAAATTTCAAGACGTGAACAACTTTAGGTTGTATGAAATTATCCGAACTGCCTCCATCTACCAAAATATTGACCTTAATGCTCCCCACTTGTCCTGCAAAATTTAATGGTGCCAACTCCATTAGACCCTTTCAAGGCATTGAGGGACAGATGGTGGTTGTCAGATTCAGTTTTCTCTTCCTCCACTGCACCTGGTGGCTGGTCTGACTGGATCTCTTCCTCATCCTTCAATTGTAACAACATCACTTGTTTATAAGGACATTTGTGAGAGGGTGAAAACTTCTCATCACAAAAGTAGCATAAAAATTTTTCTCTTCTAAATTGTATTTCTGCTGGGGAATTTTTTTTGATGTTTTGGGTTCTTTGGTTAAATGGTTTTGTTGTAGGTGTTGGTAGCAGGGGTGGAAGGGTGGTTTTGGATATATGTTCTGGTTTTTGGTTCGATTGAGTGTTTTTGTTGGGGAATGAGGTGTTTTGGCTGAAATTTTCGAGCTGTGTATGTAAACTGTTTGGGTTTAGTGTTATGAGAATATTTTCTTCAAATAATTTTGCTAGTGCTACTGCTTTGCTCAGGGTTCTAGGCTCCATTGCCTTCACATCCCTTTTAATTTCATCTTGTAATCCAATAATGAAACAATGTAGAATAGCTTCAAGGCTTAATCCATCCACACAATTCACTAAGGCAGTAAATTCCATATAAAATTCACTAACAGATGTAGATTGAGATAATTTAAACAAGGTAGCTCTAGGACAATCATAAGTTGATGGTCCAAAATCAAGTTTAAGAGCTCTGGTAAAAACTGGCCAAGATACTAGTGGGTTGGTTCTTTGCATCATTTGAAACCAAGGCACTACTTCACGATCTAGATGTACAGAAGCTATGATCAATCTATCCGCATCAGATATACCATAATAATCGAAAAATTGTTCTGCCTTAAATATCAAAACATTGTTTCCATCAAAGTGAGGAAAATCTAATTTGACTGATCTCACCTGGAATGAAGGTTTTGTTGTCTCTTTGTATGAGTTCGTTGCACGATGGGAAGACGTAGGCATGGCTTGTAGGTGCTGCAGAATCTGTGTCATTGCATGTGAATACCCAATTTCGTTCGGGGCCTTTTTTTAAAATTTTAAGGAAGTTCAGTGACTGAGTCACAATTAAAAATATTCACAGGACTAAGTAAAAATTATCTTAAGACTTTTCAGTAACCCTGGACCTAATTTTAAGGGGTCTATTTAAAGACCCACTTAACTAACACAAGGGATAATAGAAGACACCCAATACTTAGCAGCTTTTTTGGCAAAAGAAAATTAAGAGAGGATAAGAGTAAGAAACCAAGAAAAAGAACAGTAGAGAGAAAAGAAGTTGAGGTAACAAAGAGGTCATATTCATTATTTGGAACTATCTTCTATAAGTGTTTCTCACCCATTTCACACACGTTCATTTTCTTTTGTTGAAGTCAAATGCCATATGTTCATTATATGTTAACACTGTAATGTTCATAATGCATTTGTTATATTATCACCTTCATAATCCATATTGTATATCTCAAATTGCAAATGGAATTGGTTTCAATCTGAGTCAGTGGTATCTCCTTGCTCCTAAGGGAGCCTTAATAATGCAAACCTTTTTGTGCACAAAGCAAATATGCCGACAGAAACACCCCTGCACGGTGGAGAACCGCAATGGCTTTCACGCGAGCCGTCATGGTTCTCGGAGGACACCCCAACCATAGCACGCAGACCCCGTTCTAGCTATTTCGGACAGCTTTGCCTCACCACAGTGGTGCCATCCTCTCGTCGGGATGTCATTTCCCTCTCCGGCATGGTTATGTGACGTTAAGGTTCCTGGACTCATGGTCCAAGTGGGGAAGATGACCCCTACCTTTCTTTTTCTTTTGCTTATTTCTATTTTTATTTCTTTTTTACTTTGTTTATTGATTTTGTATATAATTATTGTTTATCTACTTTATTTTCTAATGATATTGTCTTATTTGGATGTTAAGAGTAATCTATCCTTATTTGGATGTTATAAGATTTTTCTTAGTATGTGTGTTCAATTATTTTAAGATGCTGTTTGATATTAGAATTAAGCTTGGTCATTTTTTTGTATTTTTGTTGCTTAGTTTATTTAGCTTACTTTTTTTTGTATATTTGTGTTGGTACTCCTTATATGTTTATGTGTACTTTATCTGTATTTATTTTCCAAACAAACAATTGAAATATGTATGTTTTATCAATAACCCTATTTCTACCCGAGCATAAAAATATAGTTTAAGGTAAGACGTTAGGAGAATGGTGAACGAACCGAACCATATCTTCCTATCCCTTCGAACAGAAAGTGGTGAGTGGTTATCGTACTACGTCTTCTTTCTATAGTAATGGGGATGGCGGTAGATGGTCAGTGTCGTCCTTATCTTCTAAAGTCTTACCCTAACTTTTAATAAATGATTCATTTTTGACAAATTTCAAAATAAAGTAATCAATTATTCATTAATGGCATTTCTTGTAAATATAAAAAGCTGTCGATAATTAATATGTCATATTTATTTGAATCATCAATAAATAAAATTATCTTTTTTTGAGATTATATTTAATATTTGAATTAAGAATCACAATCATTAATATGGTATGATATGAGTCTTTTTGAAATAATCGGGCGTCACAATCATTAATATTTTATGACATGAAACTTCGAAATAATAATTTTTTTTTATAAAATTAATCAAGTGAGAGAAAAATATTTTTTAAGTGCTAAAGTTAGAAAAAGAGTGTCAACTTGAGTATTATATTATTATCATTATTATCATGTTAGTAGGAAAGCGGTAAGCAGTTGTCGTACTGCCTCTTCTTTCTCTCTCTAATAAGGATAAGACAAGACAATATATATCAATTCCTTATCTCATTATCCTATTTAATAAAAAGTGGTGAGCGGTTATCGTACTGCCTCTTCTTTTTATTTAAAATTGGTAAAGTGATGTAGGACAAAGTTGTATCTCCCTCCTTAACTTTATCAACTGACAATTTGAGCCTGTTTTTTATTATCATGTTAGTAAGAAAGCGGTGAGTGGCTGTCGTACTACCTCTTCTTTCTCACTAATATGGATAAGATGATATAAATCCAACTATTTTTCATTAACTAAAATCAATCAACACACAAATATTTTCTACTTAAGAACTACGTAAATCTTGATTTCCCTATTGCACCCGGGGATACATAGGAGCAGGATGAACTCTTGTCAGACACAAAATAAAAACAAAAACTTTTTTTTGTAAATAATTAATTGATTTAACAAGCTTTAGGGTATATCTAGTTCCATGCGATTATTGCGGGTATCGTTTGATAACGGGCGAACGTGGTGCTAATACCTTCCCCGATTCGTAACCGATTCCCGAGTCCAAAGATCTAGTTCAAAGACCAAGTCTTTCCAATATTTGGGCGTCGAAAGGGTTTTCTACGTTTTTACCACAAAAACGTGGTGGCGACTCCAAATTAATCGTGTGACCGGTGTTCAACCGAAAATCGGGGCGTGACATTGCATAATTGAGTTGTGAAATTTGTGACTCGTTTGACATTTGTATTGCTTCCATGTGTTCCATATGGGCCTTG
Organism: Lupinus angustifolius; assembly: GCF_001865875.1. Taxonomy (NCBI): domain Eukaryota; kingdom Viridiplantae; phylum Streptophyta; class Magnoliopsida; order Fabales; family Fabaceae; genus Lupinus; species Lupinus angustifolius. The sequence continues at coordinate 22,968,835 of NC_032011.1, read as the reverse complement.
TTAGCACCTTCCAATCGCTCAATGTTATCATGGAATTCTGCATTGACTTGTGTGATGGCCTCATCATTTTTTTTAATTCTGCAAAGATCTCTTTCATTCTCGTGTTGTCTGCCATGATGAAATGAAAGCACCAATGAAATGATTATAGTAAAAGTAATGGGACAGTAATATTGCAGGGAAGGAATGTGTAATAATATTATAATAACTACCTCTAGTTTTCCGTGAGAGAATTAGAGCTCTAGTATAGGGTATATGCAGAAAGAAGGCTAGTACAGAAGAAATAATCAGAGAGAGAGACAATTGTCATTACACACCCTATTACATTCCACTATTTTCTTCTTTATTGCACTTCTGCAACTAACTTTCAGCTAGGCCTTTTCTCTCTCTTACCGCGTCCCAATTCCACTTTCTCCGCAAGTTTGTTATTGATTCCTTCACCTATGCGTGACTCATCATTCATGGCCTCACCTTCCTCACGTGCCCTGCCTTTCATTACATATTCATTGTTTTGGTTTGACTTAATTATATTTTTCACAATTTTTTGTTGAAGAAATTACGTTTATCTATCTTATAGTGGTAGTCAATATAATATATGTATATTTATGAGTGATTTGTGTAGTTTTAGAAAAGGAATGATCATTTGTATAATTTCATTAAAACACAGAGGATGTAGTAGTTATAATGTCAGTGTAATTTACTCTACTTACAATATTATTTTGAGAAAAATAAATATGTGATAGAATAAAATAGTATTATATTTTTTAAATCATAAAAAAAAAAGTGTGACAACATGTAATATTTCATTTTATAATATGATGATGAATAAGGAATTAATTGATATGCATGGTAAAAAATTATACTGTCAAATTTCTTATAAGTAAATGTTTGACTCTTATGAGCTATATTTTTTTGGAAAAAGTATATAAAGTTTCCTTAATTTTTATGTCTTTTACAATAGAAATTATAAACTATTTTTTATTTATAATTAATTGATATGCATGATATTTATACTTATTTACAAACAGCAAAAAAAATTAGAATTTTTTTATAATTTTTTTTAACTCAATTGTAACTATCTTAAATATAAGATCCTAATCTTTCACCAAATTTATAGACGTCTACATAATATACATGATATTCTAATCTCCCGATATTTGTTTTTAAGAAATACTCTCTTGTAATTTATTCTTAAAAAAACGTGTTATAATCTCATTTTACTATAAGTCAAACAAAAAAATTTGAAAAATTCTAAATATAAAAATTAAAAACAATATAACTTTTCTAAGATATGGTAAGATTAAAATTAAAAAATATTATTTAACATCAAGTCATCTTATATTTTTTAATAACATTGATAACATTAAATAAATAAATGTTAATGAAAAAATTATTATGAATAAGGATCAATATTAATAAGAATTAAATGTATTAAAACATAAAATAAAATGATTTTAAAATAGTAACATAGTTTGCCATACACTTGAAAAACTTCCTATCTTATACATGAATATTAAAATATAATAATTAACATGCAATGCATATGATTTAATGGTGGAGCTAGAAATATGCGTGCATGAAACTGATACATAGGAAATATACACAAAAGTATATATTCATCAAAAAGTACATGATTGATACGTATAAAAAATGACTATAATATGAATCATTAGGGGAAAAACAAATAATCTAGGGTGACGAATTGACGATGGCATAAGGAGGTCCTCTAAGCCTTATATATATTCATTAGAATAAAAAAAATATTAATTGACTTCTTACCTTAGTTAAGAATTCATCATTAGAAAATGTGTATTAGGAAAATGACGAGTTGATAATATCATAGACTTATATGCATTCTTTTATATGTTTGGAAGTATAAGAGCACACGTATGGGAATTGCAGAAGAAAAGAAGTCAATCGAATTTCAAAACGAGATCTCTTTCAAATTTCAATAAATTGTTTGAGGTTTTATAGTTTTTGAATATTAATCTTTAAAAACAATTTTGTATGCACCTTAATTAAAAAAAAAGTAAAAATGTGAGGGAAAAGATTCGTTAGCAGAAGTGACCCAAGTTAGAATGAAAAAGTGTTATGGTGAGAAATGTAAATAATTAATATAATATTATTGTTCTTGTTTGAACGAATGATTAAGATTAAAGGATAAAAGTGTAAATCTATTTATTGTTAGTATAAAGATTACTTTTTTTGAATATTAAATTATAATTAAATATGAATGATAGAGATTTAATAACCGTATATAAAATTCATATATTATCATTGCAAATATATATATATTTTAAATGTGCATGTAACTTTTAATTTTAACTATTTATATATCTTCCAAACTTATTATTTTGCACATGATTTTTCTCATCTAATATATATTATATTATATGTAATAGAGGATATGCTAATTTAGCAAAGCAAAGTGATGGAACATTAAGGTGAAAACAGGTCTAACTAATCTTTAAATTAAATAAGTTGAATCCATATAGTATATATAAGTCTACATTTAACATGTTTATATGTTGAAAAAATTAAAGCATATGTTTAGTATGCTTAAAAGTCTAACTCATCAACATATTTAAAGTTCTAATATGCTATGATGACTTTAAATAGATACATAAATTTGCATTTAAATATGTTAACAAACTTGTTTTTTTTTTTTGTACATTTGAAAATCAAAGAAAAGGGAAAGAAAACTAAATTAGAGTAGCTAGATCATTTGACAAGTAAAACTGGCAGTCAGATGGAACCATAGTCCAGATCATTAGCTCCTCTTTAGAATGTGATCAAGTCTTACTATGAAATCAATCAATTGGTTAGCCTCCCACATAATATATTTAGTATTAAATGTTCAATCTTAAAAAAACCAAGCACCAATATTATAGAGCACTCTCAAAATTTGGTGAAAACAAACTTGAACACCACCAAAAATGACTTAGACCCAATAAGAAGTTTGTTTTTAAATATCTTCATCTACAATTAACATTTAAAATATATTTTTATACTAAAATTTAATATATAACAATATTAGTTTATTAACATAAAATAATATAAATATTACTATATAATGTGATTAAATTGATGGATCTATTATACATTTTAAATGACCTAAAATATTATAAGTGAAACCAAATATTTAAAAAAAACACGAGTCTAAAATGTTGGATGGTGCATAAATTATTATAGAGTAACGATTTTTTACATTAATAAAGAAATAAATACTGTAAAAATAAAGGAAAAATATGATAAAATATTTTTATCCTTTTATATAATGAAATAATATTTTTATTATTAAAAACAAAAAGAAAATTAAATGAACATTGCTATCCTCCATTTAATCCCCCTATCCATCAAAAATTGATACATTTCACTTATAAATTAATCATTAATAAGTAAATATATTATTGTGACATATATTATTTTCTTGTAAGTACGAAGATTAATAGAATAATATAGTAAAAAAATATATCATTTTTCAAAATAAAATACTTATGTCTAATAGACATTACTAGAGGGTATCATTCTTCACTATTATAAAACAGGTAACATGTTTTTGTGCCTAACAATACCTAAAATCCTGAACTCAGCCGGAACCAGCTGTTGCACTTTCCGCACCTAAGCAAACAAAACCTTTTTATAACGTAAGCCCAACACACTTTTTCATTCACCTACTTCTCTCTCTCTCTCTCTCTCTCTCTCTCTCTCTCTCTCTACAACTACCATCTTCTTCTCATGCCCTTTTGTCTCATAACTTCAATCCATGATTAGCCTCAGAACAAATAAACTGTAAAAACGGAACCTTTATCACTTCAGAATACACAAAGTTGCGTTTTTTGTTGATGGGTAGGAAGGGAATTCAAGTATTCGATGACAAAAGAGATGGGTTTTTCTCTGTCTGCAATTTGGGGTGTGAAAACAATTTTCACCCTGGAGGTTTATTTGCCAGCGTTGGCCAAATGGGAATGGGGTTTGGTAGTAATGTTCAACCCAATAACCCTTCTGATTCACGTGACAACAATGGTAATGGTAATGGTAATGATGGTGGCTTGAATCTGAAACTTTGCTTCAATGAATTGTACTTCAGGTATGTGAAATCTCAGGGGAAAGTTCAGGTTGTTGGGGTTCCACTGGAGGAAGATGAGGAAGGGTTTAAGAGTAAGAAGCAAAAGGGTTGTGGTGGTGGTCTTAAGCTTAAGATTAAGGTCAAGAACCCTTCACTTAGGAGGTTGTTTAGTGGTGCTATTGCTGGGGCTTTGTCTCGAACCGCTGTGGCGCCACTGGAGACAATAAGGACTCATTTGATGGTTGGAAGTAGTGGCCATTCTACCACTGAGGTGTTCAATAATATCATTAATACTGATGGATGGAAGGGTTTGTTTAGGGGTAATTTCGTTAATGTCATTCGGGTTGCTCCTAGCAAAGCTATTGAGGTAATACATATATGGTTTTTTTCCGAAGATTATTGTTTCTTATAACCGTGTTTGATACTCGATTGTTGATACATTACTTTCTGTTTTTTCAACCTGGATTGTTTGATATTTTCTATGTTGTTTTCAGCATATTGAATTATGTTGTCTGGTCACCTAAAATTTTGATGAGTGAGTGATTTATTGGGCAGAGAGGCCATGACACCATAGTTTGTAAGTATTTTTTTGAAGGTCCATAAAGAAATTTACATCCCAATCCCCAAATCTCTCGATGGTTTTAGAGAGTTCCTTGGAATTAGTCAATTTAAGATTTTTTGTTGTTTAAATTTGATAAGGGAAGCTAAGGTATTTTTAAGTTTAAAATCAATTCAGTGCATGAAAGGTTTGGATTATACTTTCTGGGTTGGAGCCTTGATGGAATTGTGGATTTGAGCAGGTTTTGCCTTCCTCCGATTGCTGTAGAGACGATTGAACATTGGTGTAATGATAGTCACCCTCGTAATACTCTTTTTAGAACCATTCTCAAAATCCCCTGGTAGTAATGTTGTGTGAAGCTTTGTCACGATTATATTTGGGGACTTTATGGTGGGTGGAATGGGATGGGATGACATGAACTATCCGTACCATTCGTTTAAATGTTTAATGATAGAATGGCAAAAAGCATCAACTTCGTCATTGGGAAATTTTAGTGGTGTGAAATGGAACAACAAGAATTACAAGCATTTTGTTCCTATGTACCATTCCACTCCATTTGGGGGAGAAAAAGTAGGGTTTAGATTGGAATGGGATGTAACCGATGCCACCCACTTTGCCATTCCATCATAATTTTTGAAAACCAAACAATGATATCCCAGCCCTTTCCATTGCTTTCCACTTCATTCCACCCCATGTCACCAATCGAAACAATGTTGGCTAGTTCTGTTTTGTCACTCGGGAGTAATTTGGTATCATCTTCATCAAGCTCCGCCCATGGGCTGTGTCGAACCTACTTTTGTATGCCAAAAAACAATTTAGTGCATCATTTTTATATGGAGAGAAATTGAGTGAGTATTTTTTTATTAGCTATGATAGACAATCTCAAAGGTCATGGTTGAAAAATGAACAGAATTCCAATGCATCATACTAGGTAGTTTATGTTAATTTTGTTCTGAAACCTTTTTCTGTGAGAATGTTTACAGATTTAGGTAGTAGTGGGTTTTGTTCACGGAAACAACCTCTCCACTTACAGTGAGAGTCTTATGCACTAGATCACCCTTTTAACATTTTCGTCAAGAAATCCACCCATATGAAATTTGTACTTAATACAAATTACAACCGCTGTTGCTTTGCATGACATTGTCGAGTGTTTAATCTACAATTTTTTGCCTTGTCTTTTCAGCATTTTTTTACATTGTCCTTAATGAATAAGGCTATTATGTTTTAGCCAGCATTTGGCATGTTCCTTATACTGGGACGATCTTCATGAATCATGACAAATACTTGGGTTTATTGCTCTCAGAATTCACTGTATTTCAAGTTTTTATTGGATGCTTTACATTTCCCTAACTCTGTTTTAATCCTGTAGCAGTTTTAGGGCGCAATGTACTTTCAATAGACTGTGCCTTGTGATTTATTTTCTGTTTTTTAGCTGGGGGTCTTAGATATATAAATGGCCCTTCAACTTCGGATGATGTGTGATTATGCTTTAACTTATAAACTTTTCTTCCTGTTAGCTTGTGAATTCAATTTTTAATAAGTTAGACAAACCATGTTGTACCGACAGGTGGTTTAGACATGTGCAGAGGAGCCAAGTAGAAGCCCTCGTAAGGAGGGTAAGTCAAAGGGAGGTTAGTCCAATTCCTAGAGAAAGAGAGAGAGACCAAGAAAAACCATCGGCGAAATGATTAAGACTTGAATATCAATGATTTGTCAACGAACATGATTTATGATAGAGCATTAGGATGACGTTCAATCCATGTAGCCGATCCCACCTAGTGGGATTAAGGCTTGGTTTGTTCTTTGGTTTGTTTAGCCAAACCCTGCAACCCAATGAACTTCATTCTCAAGGGTGATTTTTATGAGGTATCCGCTCTCCATTTATGAGAATGAGTCTAGATGTTTACCAGTTCTATAGATGCCAGTTAGTTAGTATGGCTTGATGACCATGGTTATTACTTATTAGGATACTTTTCAAAGATGAACCTGACCAGCCAGTTGAAATGATAAAAAATGGAATCGTCCTCCAGCTAGTCCAGTCAATCCTTAAAACCCAAATTTTAGAAACCGGTTAAAACTGGAATCCCGTCTTGAACTAGCAAACACATGTGAACTGTTTATGCAGTTGATCTGGTCTGAATTTATCATTTATTTTTGAAAATGTTTGAATCCTTTTCAGTACACTAATTATTTGTTCCGATGTTTAACCAAAACTTACCCTTTCTCCCCTTGACTTGTCCACAATCCGGGACAAATAGGAGCTTGTAATGCAAAAGGAGTTCGGCTTCTATTTGTAATGAAAAAAAAGCTTCACCTCTTCTCTATATACTTATTCAATATGAGACTGCCAGACTGGTATAGGTTAGACAGCATGTAGTATTTAGTATAATACTTTTGGCGTAACATTTATTTATGTGATAAATCAAATTTAGCCATGTTAGAAATTCATTTTAGTAATTTTCCTTGGTTTTATTAATACACTTATCATATATTATAATTTTCTCACATATTGCTAAATATTTATATAGTATATGTTTATATATGATACTCTGGTTAGACCCTGGTTGAATCTCAACCTAAAACCTCGCATTTACCAGCTCAATGACCGGTCCTGTTATGAAAGCATTGGTTAACAGTTCTTTATTGTCTTCAGGAAATATTTTACTCCAGGTTAACCTCTCTGATTAGCTTCCTTAAGCTGATAGTGAAAAGTACCAGACCTCGAGTTTCTTTCTTCACTTCGTTTTTTTTCCACAGATGAAACTATACTCATGGATACGTTCTGATTTTACAAAGATAAAAACTGATTCTCTGTTCTTGTACTTGTTAATGTTTTGTTGTACAATCATGCTTCTAAATATGAAAATAATTGTTTAATATATTAGATAGCCAACTAATCTACTTGATAGTTTTAGTGTATCTCAATATATTTTCACCTGTTTCTGCAGCTATTTGCGTACGATACGGTTAACAAGAACCTTTCAGCAAAGCCAGGGGAGCAGCCCAAACTCCCAATTCCTGCTTCATTGATTGCAGGTGCCTGTGCGGGAGTGAGTTCAACTATTTGCACATACCCCCTTGAATTACTTAAGACTCGCCTAACTATCGAGGTACATATGTAATTTTTTTTATAATAAAAGTTCATTTTCCAGTATTTATTTTTTAACATCCTACCTGAAAATAAAAGGGAATACTTAAGCTTGATGAGTGATATTTCAGAGAGGTGTTTACGATGGTCTACTCGATGCATTCGTGAAAATTATTCGAGAAGAGGGTCCTGCAGAACTTTACAGAGGTCTCACTCCCAGTCTAATTGGAGTCATTCCATATGCTGCCACAAATTACTTCGCTTACGACACTTTACGAAAAGCATACCGGAAAGTTTTTAAGCAAGAGAAGATTGGCAACATTGAAACGCTTTTGATTGGATCAGCAGCTGGTGCTATTTCAAGCACTGCAACTTTTCCTCTTGAGGTAGCTCGCAAGCACATGCAAGTTGGAGCTCTCAGTGGAAGGCAGGTTTACAAGAATGTGATTCATGCACTCTCAAGTATACTAGAACAAGAAGGGGTGCAGGGTTTATATAGAGGTCTGGGACCTAGTTGCATGAAGTTGGTGCCGGCCGCTGGAATTTCTTTCATGTGCTATGAAGCATGCAAGAAGATCCTTATAGATGACGAGGACGAGGAATAGGATGAATCAATTGCTTGTTTTGCATTGAAGATAAGAGGCACTGCTGCATACTCTATTTTTTGCATATTAACTGAACTTATATTGGTTTTCTCTTATAGTACTGGATTTTTTTAATGGGTACAAGTAACATTTATGAGCATTTGAGAATGGAATAACAGTTTTGGTTTTTCAGTTATATATGTTGCAGCTGATCATGTTATTGTGTCTTGGCATTTTGGTGTCTTAACTGCTCATATTCAAGGTCAAAATCAACTATTCTTGTATATTCTAGGAAATTTAACTGTCTATGCATATCACATCATTGGCCTACACAAACATGAACAATGAATAGAACCTGAGTTGTATTCAAATTCCTATATTTATCCAGACTTTGAAAATGCCCTGTTAAAATGGACTATCATTTCTAAAATAAAGTTTTCAAATTAATTTTTATTCATTTTAAAATAAGAAAACGCAGCATAGCTCTCTAAAAATTGTGATGGGGAGAAGTACTAATCATTCCTATCTAACAATTGTTAAGTCACTGGTTGCATGGAGTTTACAGAAAATGACCTATAATCTAAATTCCTAATAATACATCACCTAATATCTATTCATTTTTTCATCAAATAACTTGATTTCAAGATAACTTGTGATATTCAGATTATAAAGTTTTTAAGAGGACAACCAACCGTGGCTTTCTGAAGGTTGCACTTTTCTTTCAACTTCATAACACATTACAATATGGAAATTTTTATGTACCAAAAATTTTGATAAAATTTCGTATAGTTAATAATTATCACAAACTTCTAAGTTGTTAGTTTTAGGTTCCTGCATCTTTTCTGTCCCTCTAGAAGAGGATAACAGATACCAAACAGCACACAGAAACTTGTTTGATTTCTCATTAAATTACTGGCATAAAATAATTTATATCATGTAGACAAAAAAAATGTAACACCGACGTACATCTCAACATAAGTATTTCAATATTCATTGCAACTTGTCAGGAACAAAAAAAATGAACACAACTAAATTAATAATACACAACATGAGTGCTATAAAAGGTTTTTCTTGGGTCCATATTTTCAAGCATAGAGGGAGGGATCAATTCTCCAGAGAATTTTAAGATAGACTGAACTCTTGGTATATACAATACTGAAAACGTGAAGGGGTGAACTAACAGTTGATGCCACATTGACCATTGGATGCGTTTGTATCTTTGGTGAAGGGGTCAATCCTGACCCATAGCAAGGAGAATATAGAAGCAAGGAGAAAGGACCAAACGATAACAATGGTCGGGGTTCGGTTTTGCCTACCCAACAGACCCTTCAAGAATGGGTATAGATGAGCAATGACCCAGATGGCAAAGAACAACTTACCAAATAGTGGACCCCAAGACTGGTAACCACTGTTTATGGCAATGGACACACCAGCCACAATCCCTATCAAATTCACAATAAGGACTGTAGTAGGAGGGATAAGAAGTGATGTCCATTTAAACACATAGAGCTCTGTAAAGTCCCCATCTTCATCAGATGCCTTCGAAGTAACAGTAAAATTTGTATCGATCCCAGCAAGAACTTTCAGCAACCCTTGGAACACGGCAAAAAGATGAGCGGACGTCCCACCAATAACCCAGAACTGTTCATTCCTCCACCAGTCTTCTATACTGACTCCACTCCACCTAAGCTCGAGAATTGAAGTGGTAAAAATGGAGACGAAGAGAAGAATGAACCACATGCTGGCAATGTTACTTATCTGCATAAAATTAACCAAATGTTAATGTTATCAGCTGGAACACAACATAAATGATAAAAGCTTATCAGAAAAATGAGATAGAGGAAAAATACTTGCCTCGGGAATAATGAACTTATTTGTGACAAGACAAAATGCAGGAAGAATACAGTAAGCAATCAATGGGATTGAGGTAAGGGGGTAGATAATGGTGTTAATATAAGCAAGTCTCTGCAGAGATCTCAACTTCCCATGGTAGCCATACCACAAGGGGCAATGTCTGCTCAGGAATATCTCAATTGAACCCAAGGCCCACCGAAGCACCTGATTGAGACGGTCAGAAAGATTGATGGGAGCAGAACCCTTAAATGCTGGGCGAGGTGGCATGCAATAGATGGAAATCCAACCACGAGCATGCATCTTAAACCCAGTCAAGATATCTTCAGTAACAGAACCATAGATCCATCCAATCTGGTGAAGTCAGAAAATGTGTAATCAATAAACTAAAACAATCTACTCGTTAATCTCAGAATCAAAAGCACGATGATAAGTAGACATGCTAACCTCTTTTCCCCATTCTGTCTTGTCTTCATAGCCACAGCTGATAACATGGATTGCTTCCTTAAGAAGAGTTGCAGGATTGGTTGAAGGTGGAATGCCACCCTGTTCCATAAAGGTAGCAGCAATAAAAACTGGAGACTGACCGAAACGCTTCTCTAAACGCTTTTGAGACATAAGAAGTGACCTTTCTTCATCATACCCTGTACAAGAAAGGCATTAAATATCATAATGATATGACATCATCGTCTCAACTTTCAGACAATTATGTAAAGGTATCTGGCATAAAAACTATGGCAAACTAGGGTAAATTACTAATGAATTTGATCAGTGAGATAGGGAGTAAAATGGAATTGCAACAAATTCAACTTATGAAATTCTACATGCATAGCCACTGTAAATAGGAGTTAAGATAAAGATTATCATGATACCATACCTTCAACACCCTCCTCTATGTCTTCCATATTAAAGATTGGAATGGTTGATTCAGTTCTTTTAACTCCCCTCTTCTTGTCATTGTACTTCTTGCCACCCCTTCCCTTCTTTCTAGAACCACAACAACTCTTAACAATAATGTTAGGCTCCAAATCTTCCTCAGTCAAAACAGGATCATAACCATACAAAGCCTGCCTATTGAAACAGCAACCAGTTCCCACATAGACTGGGCCCTGAATACCATCAAGACCTTTCAAGTTGATCTGACAGGTACAAAAACGAAATGAAATTTAGCCAAAGCAGTGAAGACTAAAAGGAAGGAATTTCTCTGTTGCAACCAAATGAAAAATAAAGTGACACCTACATCGAAGAACACAATATTGCGATTGGCATATCGATCGTGCAAGTCAATGCCATCGAACCTCTGAGGGAATTGTACGTAGCATGTCTTCTTTCCAAAAGCAGGATCCATCATGAAACACATGGCTTCTTTAACAGCTTTGCTATTATTGAAATAGTGATCACAATCGACGTTCAAAAGATAAGCACCATTGGTCAAGACAGCAGATACTCGAATCTACATCACAGAAGGAAAACCACTGTTAGATATGCTCAGAACATAACTTTCAGGTTAAAAACACATGTACAACCATCATATGCAACAGTAAGTGCCTCATTGGTTTGCAGGAAGGAAAAGCAACAATTTCACATAGAAACACGAAAACAAAATCTGCATGCAGAAGCAGAACTAGCAAAGTGATTGACATACATCCTCAACCTGTTTTAGAAAATGTTACTCATAGTTGGGCAGAGCTGAATCATGGTATCAATTTGTACGCTATTTTCCATTTATATATATATATATACATATAATATTTTGACACAAGCAGATAAACAAAACCTACCACTATATGAAGGCCATAAATTCAATAAGGGCAAAGCAATGCACTATAAAAAAGTATACACCATGTAAAACTACAAATAAATAAAATGAGAAGCTTCATCAGGACAAACCAAGGCATTCATAGCTCCGGCCTTCTTGTGATGTTGGAAGCCCGGTCGCTTCTCACGAGAAACGTAAACAAGTCTAGGTAGCTCATTTCCATCTGTATCAAGCCCTCCACTATGGCCTAAAAACACCTGCATACAACAAAGTATTACAATGACTTCAAGTATAGCAAAGGGCATAGATTATATGTGCTATCTGGAGAAAATGGTAACACCTGAATCATTCCAGGATGATCCCGAGGATTATTTCCTGGCCAAGCAGTTCCATCCTGCATTGTCCATCCTTCTTCTGGCATCTTCTGTGCTTTGGCTACAAGGGCATTGATCCGTACTTTGAATTCTTCATATTCTCTCTATTGAGCAAAATTGTCTATGCTTAGTTTTTTATATTTACATAACCATATAAGTTTTAAATTAGAAATGAAGATTAAATGCTTCAAGGACAACCTTCATTGTCCGTCGTTCCTTCACAAAAGAAGGTTGAATCTTGTCCTTCAAGTAATCAATCTTCTGGGCAAAATAAAACTCAGGTGCTCTTGGCTCAATATTGTGCTTCTTGCAAAAGGGCACCCACTTCTTTGCAAACTCAGCTGTTTCTGACAGGGATTCAAAGGTCAACATAGCTGAACCATCATCTGACACATAGCAGGACACCTTGTCGACAGGGTAATCAACAGAAAGTATAGACAAAACTGTGTTTGCAGTTACAAGAGGAGGCTCTTTGAGAGGATCCACTGTACTAACAAAAACATCAACAGGAGCCAACTGTGATGGTTCTCCTTCACGATCATATCTAAACAAGACAAACTAAGATTAGTGAAAGAGAAATGCCACAACATAGTAAAACCAAGATGCAAAGCCCAGCAAAACATGGATAAAATGAGCAATCCAGACCTTAAAGCAAGCCTGTCAAGATAAGTCTCGCGATTAACGGGATACCATTTTGGAAACTGATCCAAGAGCCAGGATAAGGCAAACCAAATCTCACAAATAACTGATGTCAACCACAGTGGGTATGCATCTTTCACAGGGTGAGTTACACGGTATTGTAAGAAGAAGCAAAGAATAATCAGCCGGAGTATGATAACAACACGGTAAGGGGTGATCTGGGATGAAGGAAGAGGCACCACACGACTCAAAGGCTGTCGAGCATCATCCACCCTGTCCAGAAAAAAATCAATTGACACCTAAGGTGAAAAGAATGAAATTCAAACATATAATTACCAAACCTTCCAAATTCTGCTTCTCAGTTATTAATTTAATTGAAAGTAAATAGTTGCAAAATTAACCAAATGTTAATGGCATCAGGATTCCAAGATATAGAATTCTATATCAACAATTAGAACACGTTATGAATTATAAGTTTATCAGAAAAATGAGATAGAAGAATCTACTTACCTCAGGAATAATAAATTTATTTGTGATGAGACAAAATGCAGGAAGCACACAGTAAGCAATCAATGGGATTGAGGTAAGGGGGTAGACAATGGTGTTAATATAAGCAAGTCTCTGCAGAGACCTCAACTTCCCCTTGTAGCCATACCACAGGGGACAATGCCTGCTCAGGAAGATCTCAATTGAACCCAAGGCCCACCGAAGCACCTGATTGAGACGGTCAGAAAGATTGATGGGAGCAGAACCCTTAAATGCTGGGCGAGGTGGCATGCAATAGATGGAAATCCAACCACGAGCATGCATCTTAAACCCAGTCAAGATATCTTCAGTAACAGAACCATAGATCCATCCAATCTGGTGAAGTCAGAAAATGTGTAATCAATAAACTAAAACAATCTACTCGTTAATCTCAGAATCAAAAGCACGATGATAAGTAGACATGCTAACCTCTTTTCCCCATTCTGTCTTGTCTTCATAGCCACAGCTGATAACATGGATTGCTTCCTTAAGAAGAGTTGCAGGATTGGTTGAAGGTGGAATGCCACCCTGTTCCATAAAGGTAGCAGCAATAAAAACTGGAGACTGACCGAAACGCTTCTCTAAACGCTTTTGAGACATAAGAAGTGACCTTTCTTCATCATACCCTGTACAAGAAAGGCATTAAATATCATAATGATATGACATCATCGTCTCAACTTTCAGACAATTATGTAAAGGTATCTGGCATAAAAACTATGGCAAACTAGGGTAAATTACTAATGAATTTGATCAGTGAGATAGGGAGTAAAATGGAATTGCAACAAATTCAACTTATGAAATTCTACATGCATAGCCACTGTAAATAGGAGTTAAGATAAAGATTATCATGATACCATACCTTCAACACCCTCCTCTATGTCTTCCATATTAAAGATTGGAATGGTTGATTCAGTTCTTTTAACTCCCCTCTTCTTGTCATTGTACTTCTTGCCACCCCTTCCCTTCTTTCTAGAACCACAACAACTCTTAACAATAATGTTAGGCTCCAAATCTTCCTCAGTCAAAACAGGATCATAACCATACAAAGCCTGCCTATTGAAACAGCAACCAGTTCCCACATAGACTGGGCCCTGAATACCATCAAGACCTTTCAAGTTGATCTGACAGGTACAAAAACGAAATGAAATTTAGCCAAAGCAGTGAAGACTAAAAGGAAGGAATTTCTCTGTTGCAACCAAATGAAAAATAAAGTGACACCTACATCGAAGAACACAATATTGCGATTGGCATATCGATCGTGCAAGTCAATGCCATCGAACCTCTGAGGGAATTGTACGTAGCATGTCTTCTTTCCAAAAGCAGGATCCATCATGAAACACATGGCTTCTTTAACAGCTTTGCTATTATTGAAATAGTGATCACAATCGACGTTCAAAAGATAAGCACCATTGGTCAAGACAGCAGATACTCGAATCTACATCACAGAAGGAAAACCACTGTTAGATATGCTCAGAACATAACTTTCAGGTTAAAAACACATGTACAACCATCATATGCAACAGTAAGTGCCTCATTGGTTTGCAGGAAGGAAAAGCAACAATTTCACATAGAAACACGAAAACAAAATCTGCATGCAGAAGCAGAACTAGCAAAGTGATTGACATACATCCTCAACCTGTTTTAGAAAATGTTACTCATAGTTGGGCAGAGCTGAATCATGGTATCAATTTGTACGCTATTTTCCATTTATATATATATATATACATATAATATTTTGACACAAGCAGATAAACAAAACCTACCACTATATGAAGGCCATAAATTCAATAAGGGCAAAGCAATGCACTATAAAAAAGTATACACCATGTAAAACTACAAATAAATAAAATGAGAAGCTTCATCAGGACAAACCAAGGCATTCATAGCTCCGGCCTTCTTGTGATGTTGGAAGCCCGGTCGCTTCTCACGAGAAACGTAAACAAGTCTAGGTAGCTCATTTCCATCTGTATCAAGCCCTCCACTATGGCCTAAAAACACCTGCATACAACAAAGTATTACAATGACTTCAAGTATAGCAAAGGGCATAGATTATATGTGCTATCTGGAGAAAATGGTAACACCTGAATCATTCCAGGATGATCCCGAGGATTATTTCCTGGCCAAGCAGTTCCATCCTGCATTGTCCATCCTTCTTCTGGCATCTTCTGTGCTTTGGCTACAAGGGCATTGATCCGTACTTTGAATTCTTCATATTCTCTCTATTGAGCAAAATTGTCTATGCTTAGTTTTTTATATTTACATAACCATATAAGTTTTAAATTAGAAATGAAGATTAAATGCTTCAAGGACAACCTTCATTGTCCGTCGTTCCTTCACAAAAGAAGGTTGAATCTTGTCCTTCAAGTAATCAATCTTCTGGGCAAAATAAAACTCAGGTGCTCTTGGCTCAATATTGTGCTTCTTGCAAAAGGGCACCCACTTCTTTGCAAACTCAGCTGTTTCTGACAGGGATTCAAAGGTCAACATAGCTGAACCATCATCTGATACATAGCAGGACACCTTGTCGACAGGGTAATCAACAGAAAGTATAGACAAAACTGTGTTTGCAGTTACAAGAGGAGGCTCTTTGAGAGGATCCACTGTACTAACAAAAACATCAACAGGAGCCAACTGTGATGGTTCTCCTTCACGATCATATCTAAACAAGACAAACTAAGATTAGTGAAAGAGAAATGCCACAACATAGTAAAACCAAGATGCAAAGCCCAGCAAAACATGGATAAAATGAGCAATCCAGACCTTAAAGCAAGCCTGTCAAGATAAGTCTCGCGATTAACGGGATACCATTTTGGAAACTGATCCAAGAGCCAGGATAAGGCAAACCAAATCTCACAAATAACTGATGTCAACCACAGTGGGTATGCATCTTTCACAGGGTGAGTTACACGGTATTGTAAGAAGAAGCAAAGAATAATCAGCCGGAGTATGATAACAACACGGTAAGGGGTGATCTGGGATGAAGGAAGAGGCACCACACGACTCAAAGGCTGTCGAGCATCATCCACCCTGTCCAGAACAAAATCAGTCGACCATTTAATATATGGTAAAATGAATGAATTTCAAACTTATAGTATCAAAACCTTCCATATTCCGCTTGCTAGTTATGAATTCAATTGAAAATAAATAGTTCTATAGTTATGACAATGTAACAACCATGAGTAAATAACAATTTATATCAAGGAAATAAAATCCAATTTAAAATGTGATCTTCGTAAGAAAGAGAATGCAAGTCACCTCTAACGACTTTGAATGCAACAAAAACAATCAACCCTTTATCCCACTAGGTGGGATTGACTATATGGATCGAATGACACAATAATGGTCTATCATAAATCATGTTCATTGACAAAGAAATAATCTCTAAGTATTTCTGAATCATTTCCCCTATGGTTTTTCTTGGTCTCCCTCTTCTTCTAAGAATAGAAGTAACCTCCATTTGATTGACACCATAATCACTTTGAATGCAATTTAGAGAAATTTAATGTATAACTGAAATGAACAAAGATTGCTGCAATACATTCCAACAACAACCCTCTAGTCCTTAGACATCGACCAAAAGGGCATAAGTAGCTTACATTTGGAGTTCTTCTCCATTAGAACCAGTCCCTTCAATGTCTCCACCTTTTCCTTCACTGTATCTACCAGTCATTTGTACCACATTTTTCTCCTGCTTGAGTTTCCAACCTTCAACCCGTTCTTTCCAATCAACATTTCCCAGACCATAAGAATTCAAGTCCTTTGATGGATCAACAATTCTTACTGGAACTGTAATAACCAATATACAATAAATTGAGAATTCATAATAACTAAGAATTACTATATTGTAGTGTTGCTTCAAGTTAACTTCATACCTGGTTGCCTTGGATCAATATAGGGGAGTGAGTGGAGCTTTTCAGATGGACCCAAAGGACCAGATGTAGTTCGCACGGATTGAGTATCGGGTGTTTGAATCTCACCAGACATCTGACCATATAAAGTCACAACCAGTGAACAATATTGCAAAAGTAAGATCCATATACAACAACTACAGTGAGAAATCAAAAAGAAATCATAAATTACCGGCTGGCCATTGGTGAGAAGGGGAATTGGTTGTCGAGGATCACGTCTAGAAGACGAAGAGAGGTCAGCATCTTCGTCCCACTGTGTCCTTGCCTTGGAAGGATTTCCTTGGCCATGACTGAACTCATTCTCCAGATCATCACCATCATCCTCATCCTCATCTCCGTCCACTCGCGGACTCCCTCTATGCCTTTTGTATCTAGTCTTACACTGAGGACAAGCCTGGTTGCCATCCTTTCGCTCATATTCATAACAAGGACGACAAACCGGGAAGGCACACTCATTGCAAGCAACAAACACATCACCAGTGGCAGTTAATCCAACACTATCACCACATATTTGACAGATTTGACCATTCAAATTTTTCAACGGTTTAGGCTACACATTATAAACACATCACCAAGTTAAAATCATGTGCACAAAACTATTAAACCTATCCACAGCAATCAATTTATGACAAAAACTGAAGATCAAACTCATTCACACAAAAAAAACTCAACAGATCTGGTCTGATCTAAACGGAATCAGATCCAGAAAATCCAAATTCATCAGTATTAAGTAATAATAAAGTAAAATTGACAGTTAACATTGTATTGAAGAGGAAAATAGTAACTAACCCCAGATTCAGAAGAATCGTGACGAATTCGAACAAGCTCGTTCCGTTTATGAGAACCAGCAACCATTCCACCAGTAGCTTCCATCTTATTCAGTGAGAGCTATGCAGATCAATAGAGTTAGAATCAATAATCTTCGCTCATTTAACACTCCATCTCTCTCCACTCTCTCTCTCTATATATGTCTATACCTTCACCTTTCCTTTATATATTTAGAGAAGTCAAATATATGTAGTAACAATTAATAAAATCTCGATAACATATTAAAAATTTAATCTTAATTAAAATTTAATCTAACATAAATGCACTTGTTAATACAAATATTTGTGATATATTTAACCGGATGGACCAGTTGGCAGTGAGATTTGTTAAGCTGTTTGAGCTCCAGCTTCTGCGGCGGCTTAACTCAGCTAGATTTTAGGATGAGCCAATATTGTGTGGACACTTACAAAAAGCTGGTTTTGTTGAAAAAAGAGAGAATAAGCTATTTGTGGATTTATTTCCGGAAATGGTGCCAGGCTGTCCTAGGATTACCGGCTGCTCCCGGTTTTGCTTTACACATGGGTGTCGGTGCCACGCGAGGGTTTCACAATCAAATATAATATGTGAACCGTTCCAACTAAAGCCATTCTGTCAATTTCATTGAATAATAAAATTTCATTGAATAATAATTCGGGTAGAGATTATATTTGCTTTCCCTGATGTAGTTAATTCAAGTATACTTCTACACACAAAAAAATCAAATTGATGTTAAAAGAATGTGATTTCAAACAAAACTCTATCAATAATTGAGTTTAATTAGCTCACATGAGAAAAAGTCAAGAAAAACATAACTTTGGGTAAAACATCATTTATGAGTTTTCTGTAAAGATCTACCTACTACTTGGTTAAATTCATAACGGGACCAAATATATAATTTTTAACATGCATATGATTATTGTACTAGTATACGACAAAGTATATTCTTACAAGTTAGTTACATAACTTTTATTAGCATATTAATAGTGGGTTTAAATATATCTTTATTTATTTAACCTTTCAAAATCCCTTCTACTAATGGTCAATAATATATGTATCTACTAATAATGTGTTGATTGGTTCCGGATAACCAAAAGGTCTATAAATCTATTTTTTAATGTAACATTTGTTAGGATTAATGTTGTGAAACCGAGCTGGAAGTCAAATCGGAAGAGATCTCGTATTAAGTTTAACATATTTAACCGGTTAAACCGTTTGGTCTGACCAAATGATTTTATACATAATTACTACTTTTTATTTATAGATATATAATTATATAAAAATGTAAAATTTTGTATAATTAATAAATAATAATAATGTATAATTACATTTAAGTAACCTTTCTTTATCTTTTTTGAACTGAAGTGAAACAAAAGATTACATAAAAATATTCTTTTTTTTTAATTTTTAAGTGAACCTTATGTTTACTTCCCGCGTCAATCTAGTTTACTCGGTTAAGACGGTAAACCAAAGTTGTTTTTAAGTCCGGTCAATGGTCAAACCGGTCGGACAGGATATACAATCACATACCAAAAAGGGATTGATTCTTCTACCCATAGGTGAAAGTGGATACATTTGGTCATACCAAATAAAAAACATCATGTGATCTTGTGTAGGTACTGGTGGGCCACGTTAGCCATGGAGAAAGGAAGAAATTAAGAATACATGCTCAATAAGTAATTACAAAGGGGTTCTCTATATTGTCTATAATTCGTGTAACTTATCCTTAAGCTTTATGCATGCATCCACTCAATAGGGGTGGCCCAAATCATGCTAAACCAGTCCATGTAGCCCATATTACCAACACATTCTTCGAACAAGCTAAACGAGATTTCTCCTACTGTCATTTGCGTTTCATGTGTGCATATTCCTTGTTTTTTCCCTTCCTTTTTTGTGTGTTTCAGGTGGATGGCACATGTGTTAAGTTTTGCACTATATAAGAAAACATGTTATTTCATGTACTTTTCATTCGGATCTTGTACAGAATATGTTATTTCATCACTATATCACTTATGTACCAAAATTAAGTGTCTCAATCAAAATTTATACTTCAAAAGTATAAGCAAATGTGTTATGAAAAGAATAAAGTATTTCCTCATACCATGAAATAAGTTATTTCCTCTAATCATTAAAATTATTATTTTCATATATGTATATACTAAAAAATTGACAGAATAATAAAGTAAGGATAAACTATTGAAAAGCAAGTTATGTGACCCGACGAACTTTGCCACTTTCGAGTGATACAACTTTCACTTTGGGGTGATAATATCACGTGGACAATGGAGATTTTGGAAACAGTTTAATGGAAAATAGATTTTGAGATGGCAAAGAAGAAAAGAGAATGGGTTTGGAAGAATAGGGATTGAAGGGAGAAAAGGGAATAAAGTAAAAGTATTTTTGGAATTTGGGAAGAAAAATAGGGGTATAAACAACTCTTTTTGGTTTAAAAACTCCCATTTTTTGGTTAGAAATTAAACTGATTATTCACAATTAGCCTACCTGTGACAATTAGGTAGCCTAAACTGATTATAAACTCCCCCCTCTTCTTTCGTATGTACTTCCCACTCCGGAACTAGAGAGGATCCTAACCCTTGAGCATTATTCAGAGGACCAAAGTTGCACCCTTGTATCAGGTATAGCAGCTTCACTTTCAACAGCCACTAATAATAACCACTTCAGTCAAATACTTGAACTGTCTCACATAACTTGCCCCCAAAACATGACCAAGTTTGGTGAAACATAGTTTTCCATACAACAATATAATAATTATAAGAATCTGACACAGTTTACATCATTAAGAAATAAATCAAAGATGATACAATATTCATGCAGTTTCAGGAACAGAGCGCTGGTAAGGAATACGATGATCTGGAACTCCCTCCTCAGCACGCTTGTCTTCAAACCACTTCACAACTTTTTTTCGAGGAATGTTGGTTACATGCACAATACTACTGATCATAGTATTCTGCATTGTGATTCAGCAGACAGATATAGAAGTTAACTAATTATGCTTCAAGGATAATGGTGAAATAATTACAGAAACTAGCAAAAGTCATGTTTGCTACTACAAAATGCAAGATATCATATTATTAAGCCGTCATAAAAGCTCAGCAGTTTGGTTTGAATAAGGTTCTCGAATTTGTGCATGTGTAATATTTAATGACTTAATTTTTTTTTTAAATATTACACCTCCCTCATTCTCTAGAAGTCTCTAACTATCGAAATATCTCTTCCAGTTAATATGGAACATTTAGCTTGAGCACTGAGAATGAGAGCAACTGCTTTACCATCATTTTGGCAATTGCAGTGCAAGTCATGGAACTTCCCAACACATGATCATGAAACATAGACAAATACATATTAATTGTTTTGCATAAAACCAAAATACTGGACAAGGATGCATTTATTTTCAGTTTTTATCACACCATCTTTTATTCAAGAGAGAATTGCTATTAGAAGAGATAAAATAGAGTAAATTAAAACAGATGATCAAGTATAATAAGCCAATGAACATTTAGTAAGTTAGTTATGGATGATTTTCTATCATAAAACATGTTATACTGAAGGGTGGCAAACTTTACTTACAGTGGGTCGCTTTGATCTCTTGTAAACTTTTTCCAAAGTGTAGAGTTGGGTCTTTTTCAATCTCTTTTGAGCAGACCATGTACGTTGCATGGCATGAACAGGAACTTTAGCCTTTGGTCCAGATTCTGAAGGATCTGTAGTCATTTCTTCTTGAACAATCTCTCTGGGTTGAGTTTCAAGCAACGTTACTGTTTCTGTAGGTTCGTCAGGTAATGATAGACTCAGCATTAGAAGACTTGGAGGAGGGTTGCGAAGCAATTCAAGAACAAGAGCCCTATCAAGACACAGATCGGCAGCAAGATTTTTTATCTGCAATGATACAAGAAAGAAAATGTGATTTTTCAGAACAGAGTTCATAAGTTAATACTAGGGACTAACCTGGCATTGGTCTTTCATGTTAAGTATGTATGACATTGAAATTTAAGGTTTTACTTCATTCCCCACACCCACACCCCTTTCAAGAAAAAATGAAAAATCCATCACAATCTCCTAATCACAACTTCTCGCAAAAATAAAATCCATATTGAAGGTAAGGATGTTTTATAACCAGGGATCCTCTTGAATAACTAGAGTGGTCCAAAAGACAATTTTTATTAGGTATCCATTCAGAATATAAATAGTTGTGTAAAAGAAATAGAACAAAGAGAAATATAGTTAAAAGGTTATTGCAACAAGTAATTTCGGCTAAAGTTGACAAGCAAGTTTGGCTCAAATTTCATAAAATAAAAGAGTAAGACACCTACACTTGTTTTACGGCGGCCAGCTTTTAAAGCTTTAGCCAGTTTCTTCAGTTGCCAATTTCTAAGCTTCAGTGAGCCTTCATCTCCATCATCATTAATATTACCTTCTTCTGAATCATTGCTAATTTCTGCATCATTTGTATCTACGTTCAAAATTTCAGGATCATACTCCCCCAATGCATCTTCTAACTCACGTTCCAATAAGGCAAGATCTTCTTCAGTTATCTCATTATCATCATCGTCGTCATCTTTTGACAAATCATCGTTCTTTAGATCTTCTTCAAGTTGTTTGAAGAGCAGCTCAAATGCGTCCACCTCCTCATCCTCCCCCTTCGTAACATGATTATGAGACGATTTTTTCTGTAAAAAGACAAAGCATATGAGCAAAATCACACATAATTCTTCTTTCTCTTCATTTCTTTTCTAACTTGTATCTATAGTTTTAGGTTGCCGTCCACAACAACTACTGCAGCTACAAATACTGCGTTTCGAGAGTCTATGCAACCACGCGACCACATTTTCCCATAATTTTCCACAATTGAGATGAATGCATAATCATTGAAACACAACTCTCTCATTTTGGTAGTGAACTGCGAGTTGGTTCTCTCATACCAATCCGTGGTTCTCTTGCGAACTGGTTCCTTTTAAAAGGAACTGGATTGATTTCCCGCACCTGTACCGCACCCGTACCACAGAGAACATTGCGTGACTATTTGCATAATTACAATAGTAACGGCAACCACAATTTAAAAGCATAAAATGATATAATTAGTTTGAGCAGAATTTGTAAAATCTTAATACAAAGCTAAAAATAAGATTGAAAAGAAAATGATAAAAAAAAGAAACCTTGTTGTTATTGTTTTTGGAAGATGAGGCGTGAATTGAAGAGTGAGAGGTGGAGGAAAGTAAGAGAGAGGAGAAAATAGGTTTGCGTTGTTGAAATGGAAGAATGGATGGAAGAGATTGTCGAGAGGGGAAACCTTCACATGATACACATCGAACCGCCACATATGCAGATGGAACCACTGCCATTTCTCTCCTTTTATCTTTTCAACAACGCTGGGGAGACTGGATTTTCTGATTTATATTACCCTCGCTTCATATTTCTCATAACTCATCTTGCATTATATAACTTCTCATTATTTTATATTACCGTTTTACCCGCATTCGTATTTTTTTACTATATAGTATATCAGTTTCATGTTATTATACTATTAAAGAAAAATAATTTAAATATAAAAAGTGTAATATTTGTGAAAATATAAATACGATAATGTATGGAAGATTAATGATATATTAATATAAAAATGAAAATAATGAAAGTAACATGTAAAAATTTATATTAGTTTTGAATGAGATATATTACAAAGGATAAATTTTGAATATAAAATTATGTTATGGTGGTGGTTATTATTTGTTTTGGTTTTATTAATAGTATAAGTATATAAGTATAAATATAAAAATATAGATAGATATATTATACAAATTTATATAAACATGAAATTAAAAGTTATAAAAGTTAAAATAGGTAAACATAAAATACTCTATGGATAGTTATTTTATGTTTATTAGTTTAATATAGATAAACATGAAATTAAAAGTTATAAATAAAAAATAGGAAAACATGAAATACTTTATGGATAGTTATTTTATGTTTTCTCTTTATCTATTAACTAGCGTGTTGACATGCACTGTCGTGCCTGTCAACTCGCTTTCTTATTGTTTGTAATGTATAGTTTGTATTTTATAAATTCAAATATAATTTTTTGTGCTAAATTTACGGTTGAATTTATTCAATTGGTCTAATATTCAATTTTTTAAATACACTTTTAAAATAAGACGATAATAAGAATAAAATAAGAAAATAATATTATATGGTTTTTTAGTAGAAATAAAAAGATATTGAGGACAAAATAGGAAAACACAAATTACACCATGATGGGTGGTTATTTTGTGTTTTCCCTTTATTAATAGTATAGATATAGATATAGAATTATAGATATAAATATTGTTACTATACTATTTATTATTATTGTTCATTTAAATTATTATTTTTTAAATTAATAATAATTAAATATAATAGATAATAATGATACAATATATTATTAATATATTTTCTCCTATAATTTATGAAGTTTAAGCAAAGTAATTATTTTACACCAACGGACATTGGTTCAAGTCACATGTTTGATTCCCCTTAAGCAAGAACCCGGATTCGAGTCATGTGGATGAAAAAAACAAAACAACTTATTATATATCATTCCATATATTCTTTATTTTCCTTCAATTGAATATCTCCATAGATATGATAAAATGAGACAAAAAAATTCTTTTAACAATGTGTTGATTTAATGTAATAAAAGTCTCACTAAATTTCTCAGACCAAAAAGTTAAATATTCAATTATTGAGAATAACACTTATTATTACTAGTGTGTACAGACACTTTGTGTCTGCCGGTGAATATTGTGTGATACTACATATTCAATTTTTATATATTTTATTTTTTGAAGTAAAATTTATTTGTTGTGTTCGATGTACTTTATATTATATTTTTTGTGTGATTATGATAATGTTTAATTTAAGGTGAGATATGTGATTAATTAATACATTTATGGTAGTTGCTTAGGATTATATATATTTTTTTATAAAAATTAAATAATGTTAAGGGCAATATAGGAAATAAAAATTACAAAGTTATTTCAAGTTTTAATTTTATATATAGTATAGAAAGTATAGATGAGGGATAATTACACAAATCCGGACAAAAGTCAGAAGGATGATGAAATATAAAAAATAAAAAATATATCCCTGGAGAAAACATATATGACTAGTTTTAAAACAAGTTTTGAAATGCAGAGTTTTCGAATAAACAAATGCGTGAACGGTGTTGAAAATTAGAGAAGTTAAAAGTAAAAAAACACGTCGCGATATATAACAGTTACAAGTCGCTTGGAGAAACACCAGATCCTGCTTCTCCAACGTTCCCTTCCATGGCTAATCCCACGGTAACCACGAAACCACAATCATCTTCTTCATCTTCATCATCATCATCGAGGAGAAGATGGACAAAGAATATATCGACAATATCTGCTCGAATCTTCTTCCTCCTCATCATTTTTCAGATCCCTCTTTTCAGGTCCTTTATTATTATTCTTTTCAATTCTTCCTTCCATCAACGTTGTCATATAATTCATTATCCAATTCTGCTAATTACTTCTTCCAACTACCGATTCCAAAATTTTGTGCGGTTATCTTTTGTACATTATTATATTATATTATTATCTTCAGGCTTCTTACTTTATACTGTATGCCGATCCGATTCTTATTTTATGATATTAAGTATTGGATTTATATTTTTTATTTTAGAGAATTAAAATGTTTTCTATGGGATGTAATTTTTGTATATATTTTAATATTTAATTTAAAGTGAGATGTATTAATTACAATTATTTATGATTATATGGTTTTACTTTATATTTTATATTTTAATATCCAGTGGTCCTTTTTAACATATGTTACAATAATATATATACATATATACGGAGTAAATTTTCTTATAAAAATTGTGATAATAGTAAATTTGTTAATCATGGATGGATTGTTAAGATTAAAAATTATCTAGTGTTGTGTGATCAATGTCACGTGCATTTACTAACAAAGTATTGGTTTAGTGGTCTAAGATTCGGTTAGACCGCTAGGATGACTAAAAGGTTAAGGATTTGATGGCTTCCGAAAGGTTCTTTACCCAATGGGAAATGAAATACTCTTGGCAGTACCTAAAAAATGTAATGTGCATTTATCTTTTAATCATACTTCAAATAAGATTCAACGATTTATTTTATTTGTTCTCATTTCTCATAATAACAATTATTCTAATATATATTCATATTCTAGTTAAAAGTGTGGTATCAAATTTCTGTGTTGTCAGTTTTGCAGGGTGACTTGCAGATCTGGTATGTGTACAACACCTTTGCATGTTACATCATCACAGTTAATTGCAAGTGAGGTCTTCCCTATTCCTGTTGTCAAAGGTCTTCTATACCCAGGTGCTGCT
Source organism: Lupinus angustifolius (assembly GCF_001865875.1). Classification (NCBI taxonomy): domain Eukaryota; kingdom Viridiplantae; phylum Streptophyta; class Magnoliopsida; order Fabales; family Fabaceae; genus Lupinus; species Lupinus angustifolius. The sequence continues at coordinate 22,942,295 of NC_032011.1, read as the reverse complement.
TTAAATGGCCTCATCCACAACTTCACTCTTCCGAAATGGGATAATTTGTTAGACTTATATAACTTGACCAACGCCAAGGAAGCTTCTGCTGTAACTGATCTTCAGCGCTTGGAGGTTAGATTTCTGCTTTCTCTCATCATGAGTTATACTGATAATCGTTTGTTTCGTTATTGAATCATGATATATTGTACTGAATGATTTAGAAAGGCATCTATATAGACTTAAATACACTTGATCTCTCGCCAAAAACATGATATCGTATCCTTAAGAGTCGTGCAGAGTGACATCATGAATGCAATACACAGTAGAAGACAAAAACTAAGTGACTGCTTGAACACTCTGCACAGAAGAACTAAAACAAAGCAATTGCCGAATTGCAAAATTGGTTTGCATGAATGTGGCATTTACCTATTTAGTTCTTTTTATTAAGCTTCTTTTAGTTCTCTCTTGAGAATAGTGGTAAAAGAGATAAAAAAAGAAAATATTACTGAATGGTAGGATCATGTGAATTGTATCAGTGAGGCAGAGTTGTACCAATTCATATTATACATGCATGAATCCTAGCCATCTGTGGTTCACTACATGATATGAATCGCTTGTTCAATTCTAGCAACTATGCTTTTGTGATGGTTGATGTCTTTTCTATTTGGAATCAAATTTTACTTGCAAAGGCAATATTTTTCAAGTAAAAAATAGGAATACTCTGATAAACTGAAGAGGTATTAATTTCTAAAAGTCGCATAATATGTGCTCCATAATTCTCCTTGTTATGCATATTTGCAATTTGATAAGCCTTCATCTGGCCTATTGCAAATCCCGGTCGATTTTCCTATTAATTTCATTGTTGAGCATGATTCCAAATTCTCATCTGAACATGCATCAAATTGTTACCAGGTTCTTGCAGGAAGCTACTTCACAGTGGCAGGGGCACTCGTAGGCCTTGTAAAACCCGGCAGAATGAGCATGTTTGGGAACCTTCTTGTGATCTGGGGACTTGTCAAAGAAGGGATTTTAGGAAAGCAAGTAACTACTGATCCTTCAAAAGCTGTGTATGTCTACCCGACGATGGTGATTGCTGTGATATGTGCCTTCTCATCAGTAAAGTATGATTTGAAGAAGGTTGCTAGATCAGCCCCTGTCAGATCCATTGCTAAACCTCTTCAGGGCTCATCCAAGTCTAAGCTCAAATAAGTTATTCTCATGTTCACAAGTTCAAATTGTAACATTCCTCCCAAATTGGTTTTGGAACATATTGTTCAGTTTTGCAAGAACTACTTTTTGGTTTAATTTCTTAAGAGATTATTTAGGCAATAGCCAATATGATCCTATTCCCAAATTTACTCATCTCTTCAGAGATCTCACTATGAGTTGATGACAATCCATTAACTAAAATATCAACATCCCAAACAAGTTTCCTTCAAGTTGCTCACCACCTTCAATGGATAGATTGGAGTATTAATCATTTACATATTCTTTTTCCTCTAATCAATTGCAAATCTGAAGAGCTCCATTTGAGTATATATAGCATGAATTATCAAAAAGAGGGATATCTTTTCACTCTGAATAATGGTTTTCAATGTGGTCACAAACCTCATACACTACTTGTGTTACCAAAATGGTGACCTTGTGTAATGATATAATTTGCATTTTTAGATTTAAGGTAATCCATTTTTAAATTTAAGGTAATCCAACCACAAGGTGAATAAAAACATTGCATAGTGGTATAGTATCACAGTTAGTCTTGTTATAAACTAAACCCATTCCTATGTATCTAATATGAAGACATAATCTTTTAAAAGAACTAAAACATGTTTTACCTTGAAATTCCTTGTGATAGAGGAATCGGGATTAAATTGAGTTGGGTGTTCGTGTAAATGTAATAAGAATAATATAACATAAGTTATTTATTACATATATATATTTAGATATATAGTGTTATAGTTGTCATTGATTCTTATTTTGAAGATGTGGAAGTACGGATGATAAAATGAAGTTTGAAATATATTCCAATGGAAGCGAAGCTCGTTATTTTCAGTTTAAACTTCAAACTAAAATATTCCAGAACATAACATGACAAACTTTTTAGCTAAATTTACTTTTTGGTGGAAGAATTCTTTCCACTTCCATTCTAAAAAAGATGAAAGATGGAATCATGAACTTGATGATGAACAGTGCCTGCTGGGTCCAGCTGGGAAGTTAATTACGACATATATCCTAAATCTGAACAGCAGAGACCACTATTTCATTACCAAATTCAGACTGAAGGAACATTACTACATTGAAGGGTATGCTAAGTTGGAATTTAAGTTGGAATTTAAGCACTATACATTTAAATTTTCAAAGGTAAGTGCAAATAAATTACCCACAACCTTTGTTACTGATATAACTACTGTTCAAGCAAAAGGAATCGGGCATGGTCATTACATATCATACTGGTTACAATTGAAATTGGTATATGATAATAGTCTAACTGTTTAAATGTTAATTAAAAACATCGCACATTTTTCTGTTCGTTTACAGTATTAACTAACATAACATGTAAGGTGATTACTACAATGAAACTATATTATTTGGAAGAGGGAACTAAAAACTTATTCTTACATGCAAAGCAACTGTTTTGTTCAAAATAATTGCCAGTACATTTTAATCTTGAACTTCCACATCCACTTCTTAGCCAACTCCACCAGATATCAAGGAAACTGAAATGTAAATGCTGCAACAGTAATTTGAAGTAAAGATCAGAGGAAACAAAGCAGCCACTGAAAATTGATATGGAAATAAATTACATGGCACGGGATAACAATTCTATTATACACACAGTTTGTGCCCATTCATCAGTTTTTATGTTATTATTTCATGTCCTCTTCAATTGTGCAATGTTAAAAATGAAGATTCTATGATAATCACCATGCACCATTGTTGAGATTTTGCTGGAAGAAGAGTTAATAGTCCAACTGTATGCTAAAAAACTATGCATCACAAAACAGACATGAAATACCTCCGGTTACAAGCCAAAAATTAAAAAATAAACTAGTAACTCTGCAGCAAATATCGCAAGTGACAGGCAAGTGAGATTCAACTAAAGCCTCAGCAGATCTGCCTTAGAGTAGCTTGCTAGTCTTGCGCGACCAAAATTAATTGAGATAAAGGCCCATTATCAACTTAGGATAAACACATGAACTCAAACATTGTGAGTGAAGCTCATGGTTATTGAGCCAGATGTGCATTAGTAGATTACTGGCTTTAAAAACACAGCTGCAAGGAAAATGTAAAATTATTCGACACTTTGCATTTTGGGTACAATAAGGCAAACAAACACAACACTGCCTACTAGAAACATAAATTTAAATCAACGGAATACAATGTAATTGTAAGGCTAAAATTGAAATTCTTGATCTGTGACTTGGTCAGTCTGAATTCAAATAAGAAATACAAGTCAAATTTTAAGTACATAGGATTCATCTCAAGTACTTCCCTTCACAAGCCCTTTGATATGTAAGTCAAAACTTAATTGCAGTATAATAATATGACTGATGAGTATAAACAACCGATGGAAGTCCAGCACTGCTCATGCAAAATAAAAAATAGAAATGAGTTCTGAAACAATATAATACCAGATGAGTTATTGTGAGAACAAGGCAACAGAAAATGGTGAACCTGAGACTAGTAGCCACTGCAATGGTGATAGTGTGTAACTTGTGATACAATGGTATAGTTCAAATGCATTTGAGTTCCACTTCGGCAACAGGTTTCAATCTCCCACTCCTGAGTTAAAGTATACTTCTGTCTCAACCCTCTAGTTTGACATGGGTCCATGACTATTACATCTCTGTTTGGAGCTGTTTTCGACAGGTTTGCTTATGACATGCATTTGATATATTATTTTTTATATATTATGAGTTGCCTTATAAGTTCTAGCCTTAATTCAGTTTTTAATTTGATATCCAATGTTATTGAGACTGTTTTTGGCTTACTTTTGCCATTGTATATCTGTGTGTGCATAGAGATAAAATATCCTACCTTAAACATATGTTCCCCCTCTTCCATTACACAGGATCTTGATTATGACAGCCTTGAGCCTACCTAAAATAATATATACCTAAAACATCCTAGAATCACTTGCTTTTTAATTGACATGATAATGTAGCACAAAAACTTCAATAAACTGCAATTATCTGAATAAGTCAGTTATAAGATCTTAAATATCTGTGTCATGTCGGCAGCTTTAAGAAAGTTAAACTTCTGACATGAAGGGTGAGTATCAGTTCTCAGCAGACCTGAAACATATGGTATTATTGAAAGCCAGAAACAATCTTAGCAAACAATGGTAACAAGTTCTTATCTCTGCAATGAAATTATTGGTAGACTTCACCAATTAATTTGCAATGAGAAAAGAGGCAAACCTATCACCATGTTATCTTAGCCATTGGAAGCAAGGCAGGCAAGCCTCCTAACACTGGCCCTGGAAAATGCAGTTGATTCATCAACAAAATTGAATTAGTGGAAAAGTAGATGCTGTAAAATAGGCAGCTAATACAGTTGATCCAAATTAAGCATGATTCCAGATTTTAAGTTCTAATACTATGAAATGCAGCCATGCTGCCCAAGTCATATCAATCAAGCTGTTAAATATTGCTTTCCAAAAGAAGCTCACAACTTACAATATTAAAAGGGATAATTAGAACATCAAATAGACACACAAAAACACAAAAGAGGGCAAATAAAGAAATGCATTATTACTTGATATATTCGTAAAGATTGCAGCAACATAATTCCCGTAGTACAAAGGATGATTTATAAAGGTCTTCTCTTCTTCAAACCTAACTATGCTGTACATAGATCAATAGAGATAAAAAATGAAAATTTGTATGGTGACATCTCATGTGTAAACATTTAAAGATGGGGACAAGCTGAAACTAATTTCTTTAACTCCATTGAATGTTCATCATTTGAAATATGGAGTGAAATACGAAGATCAGTCAATAATTCTTCTTGTTCCCAACTTAAACAACTAGAAGCATACATTACCTCTAGGGTACTGCGATAAGCATGCAACTCTAACCTATGAATTCTTTCTGCTATAACCTCTCTTGGAGAAATGGGGCATCCATTATCCCTAGCAGTATCTAGAGACTCTGCATCACTAGAAAGGGCATCTCCTTCTTGGCAAGGACCTGCTAACATATCACTGTAAAATTTATTTGTATTATTACTTATCACACTACAACTGCCGACTGAACTCATATCACTACAAGAATAATCTGGTTCTTCAACTCGCTCAAGAAATTGTGTTTTAACAATAGAATGGTTCTCCTTCCCCGTTAGATGATATTGGTTGGAACCATTAGTAAAGGAAGCAAGCATGCATTTTTCACCCATATCATTTTGTGGGTAAGCAAAAGCATCTACCTTTCCCATCAAGGGAGCTGTGTACACAGCTTTGAATCTTTCACATCCACCCTTATTCATAACAACTCTGATTTTTCTGGGATAAGCCTCAACAGGAGAAGAACAGTAAGGAGACACTCTCTTCAATGTTGTAGATAAGGCTGGACGAGGCTCCCAGAGAGCACAGTCGTTACTGCCTTGCTGACTTATTTCAATACTGGCATGCTGAACTTCAGGCATCACCTTACAACTGTTTGAAATCAAGCTCCAGTTAGACCTCCCAACTCCAGAATTGCCTGATACCTGAGACATGCACACAAGCAAATGTAAGGGAAAGACATGCCAAAAACTTTCAGACTTAATCGTTGAGAGTAGGAGTCCTCTTCATTCTCAAGCAATATAAAACCAGCTTAAAGAGTACAAATAATTAATTGTATCATATGTACACTAAGAAAACTGCCAATATTATAAGAAATACTTGCTACTTGGCAATAAAATAAAAATAAGATGATAAATAAAGCTGAGCTACTTATATAAACCAAATAGAAACTCACTGTTGGCTTGACGACCCATTCACCATTTTGCCAAGATTGGCGTATTCTCGTGTTTGCTTTGTGGACCTCTAACTCCTTGCATGATATGAACAACCTTACCAAATAAAAGTCTCCACCTAGGAACTTCAAAACAATAGCCGCTGTCCAAGAACCATCATCATAAACCTCCATAACATCATTAGCTTCCCATCTCTTGGTACCTTTAACAAGAGGAGGGCATGGTCTGATGGCCTTCCTTGGAACTCTCTCCACACCCGCCTCATTAGTTATTCTAGAACCATCATACTGAACAGCACAAGTATGCCTGTTACTAGAAACAATACGAGCACAACGCCATTCCACACAAAGTTCCTTAGTATTGGCAAGGACTTCCACATTACTTCCCTTTACAAATCTCATGATTACTAGTAAAATTCAGACTAAAACCTGTAACATTCAAAAGTAGATGATATTAGCACAACAATATAATAGTAATGCAATTTTTCATATAGTAAAAAAGATCAAAAAAGATTTTATGATTGGTTAACTCCATTAACATTTGTAAGCAAGGAAAGCACGATCATGGACAATTTGCAACAATGAAGTGAAGCATGTTACAAGAGATAAGGTTTTTCAACAAAAAAAGTATTACGGTTAGGCGTTGTATTTGTGGTGGAAAAAAAGACGATTATTACCGAATTTAGGGTTTGCTTGTGATATTGTTTGGTTAATCTAAAACTATCCATTAATAATCCAGGAATTAAATTAATCCACTCCATTAGAATAAACCACACGAAGAATAATTTTTTTGATAATAGATTTATGAACAAATGTTGTTAGCCCTTAGAATAAACCATGTTGTCTTAAACATTTAAAATTACGAATTCATATAACACAGAATTTCCCACCGATCTGATGGGGAACTTTCTGCTATAACCTCTCTTGGAGAAATGGGGCATCCATTATCCCTAGCAGTATCTAGAGACTCTGCATCACTAGAAAGGGCATCTCCTTCTTGGCAAGGACCTGCTAACATATCACTGTAAAATTTATTTGTATTATTACTTATCACACTACAACTGCCGACTGAACTCATATCACTACAAGAATAATCTGGTTCTTCAACTCGCTCAAGAAATTGTGTTTTAACAATAGAATGGTTCTCCTTCCCCGTTAGATGATATTGGTTGGAACCATTAGTAAAGGAAGCAAGCATGCATTTTTCACCCATATCATTTTGTGGGTAAGCAAAAGCATCTACCTTTCCCATCAAGGGAGCTGTGTACACAGCTTTGAATCTTTCACATCCACCCTTATTCATAACAACTCTGATTTTTCTGGGATAAGCCTCAACAGGAGAAGAACAGTAAGGAGACACTCTCTTCAATGTTGTAGATAAGGCTGGACGAGGCTCCCAGAGAGCACAGTCGTTACTGCCTTGCTGACTTATTTCAATACTGGCATGCTGAACTTCAGGCATCACCTTACAACTGTTTGAAATCAAGCTCCAGTTAGACCTCCCAACTCCAGAATTGCCTGATACCTGAGACATGCACACAAGCAAATGTAAGGGAAAGACATGCCAAAAACTTTCAGACTTAATCGTTGAGAGTAGGAGTCCTCTTCATTCTCAAGCAATATAAAACCAGCTTAAAGAGTACAAATAATTAATTGTATCATATGTACACTAAGAAAACTGCCAATATTATAAGAAATACTTGCTACTTGGCAATAAAATAAAAATAAGATGATAAATAAAGCTGAGCTACTTATATAAACCAAATAGAAACTCACTGTTGGCTTGACGACCCATTCACCATTTTGCCAAGATTGGCGTATTCTCGTGTTTGCTTTGTGGACCTCTAACTCCTTGCATGATATGAACAACCTTACCAAATAAAAGTCTCCACCTAGGAACTTCAAAACAATAGCCGCTGTCCAAGAACCATCATCATAAACCTCCATAACATCATTAGCTTCCCATCTCTTGGTACCTTTAACAAGAGGAGGGCATGGTCTGATGGCCTTCCTTGGAACTCTCTCCACACCCGCCTCATTAGTTATTCTAGAACCATCATACTGAACAGCACAAGTATGCCTGTTACTAGAAACAATACGAGCACAACGCCATTCCACACAAAGTTCCTTAGTATTGGCAAGGACTTCCACATTACTTCCCTTTACAAATCTCATGATTACTAGTAAAATTCAGACTAAAACCTGTAACATTCAAAAGTAGATGATATTAGCACAACAATATAATAGTAATGCAATTTTTCATATAGTAAAAAAGATCAAAAAAGATTTTATGATTGGTTAACTCCATTAACATTTGTAAGCAAGGAAAGCACGATCATGGACAATTTGCAACAATGAAGTGAAGCATGTTACAAGAGATAAGGTTTTTCAACAAAAAAAGTATTACGGTTAGGCGTTGTATTTGTGGTGGAAAAAAAGACGATTATTACCGAATTTAGGGTTTGCTTGTGATATTGTTTGGTTAATCTAAAACTATCCATTAATAATCCAGGAATTAAATTAATCCACTCCATTAGAATAAACCACACGAAGAATAATTTTTTTGATAATAGATTTATGAACAAATGTTGTTAGCCCTTAGAATAAACCATGTTGTCTTAAACATTTAAAATTACGAATTCATATAACACAGAATTTCCCACCGATCTGATGGGGAAATAGAGATATAATAACGGTTTAAAATTCACACACAGCGATCGCAAAATGATGCATTAACACGTTAATCGAAAAGGAAAAGATGAAACAACACAACTGCAATCAAATGAAGAAGACGAATATCACTGACCTTATTCAACGATTCACGATGTAACCTCGATTACAATTTTGGGATTGATCGCTGCGAAATTGTTTTGATGGGAATCGATTTTGATAAAACGAAGAGATTAGGGTTTCTGAAAAATGAAAAGTGAAGTTTTTGCATTTTCTGGGGAATAAATAATTAGATGAAAATATGTGGATGCGGCAACTAACCAATGGATTGGACCTTATGGGCCTTTTTGCAGGTCCGTTATGTGAACTTTTTTTTTCGAAAAAGCAAATAAGGTAAGGATATATATATACACACACATGTATGTGTATATCTATAGCAACAAGTTGTTGGTTTATTGTCAAAGGTTTTACTAAATTATCAGGATGAACAAAAGGTATATTTGACTCTTATGACCAACATTTGTTGAGGTAAACAGTCACGTACTCTCAAATATATTAATTTCTTATCAATATGATAAGAGATACTTTTGGTAGTATAAATATATATATAATTTTTCGAGCTCATTTAATTGATAAATAATTTTTAGTTCAGATCTCACTGATTTGGTCATTAATTTTTCGAGCTCATTTACTCTTCATCTTCTCTTTCACTTGCCATCTCTTACCCCCAACCCAAAGATCTCTACATTTGTTTCTTCACCTATTTTCCAATCTTGTGAGTTTAGTCATATGATGATGTAAATATAGATGATGGTGATAAAATTCGATCTTCAATTGCATGTGGAGAACCTCGAAAAGGAAAATAAGGTTTGTAGGGGGAATGTGAACTATTTAAGTAAAGTAAGTGTCTGAAAAGGAAAAGTAAAACATCATGAAATCTTGTTCTTCAATCCCTAAAGAAAGTCATAAAAAGAGATTTGTAATTTAGTGTAAAGCATATGTAGGATTTCTCATGTAATGAAGGTAATCTTTAACTAGTTATTTAGCTTATATAGTATATAAAGAATTTTTTATATAAATAATCTAAAAGTGACAAATCGTATAGAACTAATATTTGCATCGAGAATCATGTGAATATGCATAAGCATGTTATTGTTAACTCTTATTAGACAAGATAAATTATATAATGAATAGATGGACATCTAAGAAACCTCTCTTATATGGGTAGATGTCAATTAATTAACTAGTTGCTCCTCATTGTATGCATATATTGGGCATCAACTTATATGTTCCCATATATACATTGAAAGAATCATATGCTTTTTATGAGGAGCATATTAACCCATAAGATGGTTTGTTTAAAGATGTTAGATATTGCCACTAGAGCTTTATTTTGTTTTCTCATTCCCCATGTGTGGCATTATGACCTCATAGATTTATTGTCTCAAATATTATCATGCATCAATAACAATATGTATGTCAAATAAAAGACAATAAACTTTCATTGTTTATTTGCTTCATTGTTATTAGTATTAGACATGATTTGGGAAAGTAAATCATTGTTTGTTTGGTTGATGGTGAACTCGTGAGTTTTTAATTGGATACATTTAGGATTGCAATAGATTGGACGAATTCAACATTAGTTCGAAATTCAATTTATTATATAACTCGATAGACTTGGTTCATAAACAAACGAATTGATATTTAGCTAAAAATAAGTTTGTTAAATAAATAAGGCAAACTTGAGTCAAATACATTTCAACTCATTAAGTTTGAGTTGACTATATATATATATATATATATAACAATTGTCACGGTGAGAAATAAGAATAATTAATATGAATAATTATATCTTATTTGAATAGTCAATATTAAAAAATAGAAGCACATGCTTTTCTTTAAGTAATCATGTGATCATTAATTAACTTTTAACTATCAATATATGTTCGCAATACTCAATTTTTATTATTCTCACTTAAGTCGCTATATATATAGATAATTAAGATTAAAAGTTAATTAATAATTACACGATCACCTTAAAAAGTCATGTTTATTTATCTTTCAATTTTGTCAATTCAAATGAAATTTAATAATATCATTTCTCAATTAATCATCAACCTAATTTGAATAATTTTCTATACTTGTAGATATAGCTATAATTATATTAATATATATATCTATATATATATATATATATATATTAGAACTTTTCAGTTTAAGAGAAACTTAATAAATTTATCATATTTTTTTGATTTAAAACACATATTTGATTTTTATTTTGTTTGAATTATTTTTTAATATTTACTTTCACGCAACGTTCACTATAGATATATTTTGTTTGAGGTTTAATGTTTACTTCTAATATTGCAATGTCACTATTACAATATTAAAACAATAATAGTAATTACTATCATAAAATATTTTAATTAATAGATAACAATAGTAGATATATTCAGAGGGACATATAATTATTTTTATTAGGA
>NC_032011.1:22930848-22931103 GCF_001865875.1 Lupinus angustifolius | reverse complement strand
TATAATAACATAAAACAAGAGTATTAAAATTAATAGATTTGAAACATATAATTCAAACTACAAATTGATATAATTGCACCTAATGTCAATTATAAAATAAACAATTTGTGTATAAATCCAATAGAATAAAACATAATGATCCACAAGCTAAATTTAATATAATAATAATGTTATTCTTATTAAAATTAATGACAAACAATATGTCTTTGATTTAATTTTATTGTGGTCATGTAAATGATTCTTCTAACTCTACTT
>NC_032011.1:22930225-22930748 GCF_001865875.1 Lupinus angustifolius | reverse complement strand
TATTAAGGCCTAAAATTAATATACTTTATTTTAAGAATTTATATTTTATGAGTAAAAGAGAATATTATGACCTTCTAATTTATTAAAAAATTGTATCTTCCATGATTATTTTTTGGTTATTGAAATAATGATTGAAGGAAATATTCATGTTTCTTTCATTAAGGATATTTCAAGTAACATATTTCATAATGTTATTTCATATTTTGAATCAAATTATTCTCATTATACCGTATATTTTGTGTGAATTATTTTTTATTTATATGCTACTATCAGTATTTTATTTAATTAAAAGATAACACAGAAAAATATACCCATTTTATTAGGAATATATAAAAATAACTACTCAAATACGAGAGTTTTTCTACTATTTTGATTAAAATTATCAAGAAAAAAATTCTGTCAAATCCTAATGTATTTTGTTTTTGAAATAGATTAGAAACATTATCTCATTTAAATAGGTCATCAAATCATTCAATATGACAAACTAAGATATAACAATAGTATTAAAATTAATACTCAATGA